>NW_026992160.1:0-21270 GCF_029215605.1 Mirounga angustirostris | reverse complement strand
CCTCTCTGTGGGTGGAAGCAGTTTGCACTGTGGGGGAGACCCTGGGGACGGGTTCCATACGTAAACTCCATGGAGAAACAGGCCGGTGCAGAAGGAAGCTGTCACCTCCCTCCATCTTTACGAGGCTAGTACCGTTGCCCCGTGTGTGCCTGCAGGCCTAAAGCCAAGCACCTAAGTCGAAGGAACAAGTCTGTAGAGAATTCCTGCGTCAGCGAAAAGAGGCCTTCCTGAGGCTGGAAGCATTTTGTTGTGTGCATGCGTGAGATCACTGCAAGGGAGTCCCAAAACATTGTCCGTGTGAGACCCAGGCTCCAGAAGAAGGAAGAGCAACACTCCCCACTTGTTTCTTGGTATGTGGAGGAAGCACTTTACTCTGCACTGTGGGTGAGAGCCTGGGGTGGGTTCCTTACGTAAACTGAATGGAGAAAGAGGCCGGTGCAGAAGAAAGCTGTCACCTCACTCCTTGTTTACGAGGCTAGTACCGTTGCCCGGTGTGTGCCTGCAGGCCGAAAGCCCAGCACTTAAGTCGCAGGAACAGGTCTGAGGAGAATTCCTCCTTCAGCGAAATTAGGCCTTCCTGAGGCTGGAAGCATTTTGCTGTGTGCATGCGTGAGAGCACTGCAAGGGAGTCCGGAGGCAGGTTCCGAGTGAGACTCAGGCCCTGGCAGAAGGCAGCACACGACTCCCCGCTTGTTTCATGAAGCTAGCACAGCGGCCCCACTTCTGCATGGAAGTCAAATCGCTTGCGTTCTACCTCTTAGAAACAACAGTGTACAGAAACCGTGCTTTGGCTACGGTCGACCTCTCTGTGGGAGGAAGCAGTTTGCACTGTGGGGGAGACCCTGGGGACGGGTTCCATACGTAAACTCCATGGAGAAACAGGCCGGTGTAGAAGCAAGCTGTCAACTCCCTCCTTCTTTACGAGGCTAGTACCTTTGCCCCGTGTGTGCCTGCAGGCCTAAAGCCAAGCACCTAAGTCGAAGGAACAAGTCTGCAGAGAATTCCTGCTTCAGCGAAAAGAGGCCTTCCTGAGGCTGGAAGCAGTTTGCTGTGTGCATGCGTGAGAGAACTACAAGGGAGTCCCAAAACATTGTCCGTGTGAGTCCCAGGCCACGGAAGAAGCCAGGGCACGACTCCCAATTTGTTTCATGGTGTGTGGAAGGAAGCATTTTACCCTGCACTGTGGGTAAGAGCCTAGGCTCAGGTTCCAAAGGTAAACTCGATGGAGAAACAGGTCGGTGCAGAAGGAACCTGTCACCTCACTCCTTGTTTACGAGGCTAGTACCGTTGCCCATTTTGTGCCTGCAGGCCTAACGCCAAGCACCTAAGTCGAAGGAACAAGACTGTAGGGAATTCCTGCTTCAGCGAAAAGAGGCCTTCCTGAGGCTGGAAGCATTTTGCTGTGTGCATGCGTGAGAGCACTGCAAGGGAGTCCCAAAACATTGTCCGTGTGAGACTCAGGCTCCGCAAGAAGGCAGAGCAGCACTGCCCACTTGTTTCATGGTGTGTGGGAGGAAGCACTTTACTCTGCACTGTGGGTGAGAGCCTCGGGATGGGTTCCATACGTAAACTGGACTGAGAAAGAGTCCGGTGCAGAAGGAAGCTGTCACCTCACTCTTTGTTTACGAGGCTAGTACCGTTGCCCCGTGTGTGCCTGCAGGCCGAAAGCCAAGCACTGAAGTCGAAGGAACAGGTCTGAGGAGAATTCCTCCTTCAGCGAAATTAGGCCTTCCTGAGGCTGGAAGCATTTTGCTGTGTACATGCGTGAGAGCACTGCAAGGGAGTCCGGGGGCAGGTTCCTTATGAGACTCAGGCCCTGTCAGAAGGCAGCACACGACTCCCCATTTGTTTCATGAAGCTAGCACTGCGGCCCCACTTCTGCATGGAAGTCAAATCGCTTGCGTTCTACCTCTTAGAAACAACAGTGTACAGAAACTGTGTTTTGGCTACCGTCGACCTCTCTGTGGGAGGAAGCAGTTTGCACTGTGGGGGAGACCCTGGGGACGGGTTCCATACGTAAACTCCATGGAGAAACAGGCCAGTGCAGAAGGAAGTTGTCAACTCTCTCCTTCTTTACAAGGCTAGTACCTTTGGCCCGTGCGTGCCTGCCGTCCTAAAGCCAAGCACCTAAGTCGAAGGAACAAGTCTGTAGAGAATTCCTGCTTCTGCGAAAAGAGGCCTTCCTGAGGCTGGAAGCAGTTTGCTGTGTGCCTGCGTGAGAGAACTGCAACGGAGTTCCAAAACATTGTCCAAGTGAGACTCAGGCTCCTCAAGAAGGCAGAGCACCACTCCCCACTTGTTTCAAGGTCTGTGGGAGCAAGCAGTTTACTCTGCACTGTGGGTGAGAGCCTGGGGATGGGTTCCATACGTATACTGGACGGAGAATGAGGCCGGTGCACAAGGAAGCTGTCACCTCACTCCTTGTTTACGAGGCTAGTACCGTTGCCCCGTGTGTGCCTGTAGGCCGAGGGCCAAGCACCTAAGTCGAAGAAACAAGGCTGTAGAGAATTCCTGCTTCAGCGAAAAGAGGCCTTCGTGAGGCTAGAAGCATTTTGCTGTGTGCATGCGTGAGAGAACTGCAAGGGAGTCCCAAAACAATGACCGTGTGAGACGCAGGCTCCGCAAGAAGGCAGAGCACCACTCCCCACTTGTTTCAAGGTCTGTGAGAGGAAGCACTTTACTCTGCACTGTGGGTGAGAGCCTCGGGATGGGTTCCATACGTAACCTGGACTGAGAAAGAGGCCGGTGCAGAAGGAAGCTGTCACCACACTCTTTGTTTACGAGGCTAGTACCGTTGCCCCGTGTGTGCCTGCAGGCCGAAAGCCAAGCACTGAAGTCGAAGGAACAGGTGTGAGGAGAATTCCTCCTTCAGCGAAATTAGGCCTTCCTGAGGCTGGAAGCAGTTTGCTGTGTGCATGCGTGAGAGCACAGCAAGGGAGTCGGGAGGCAGGTTCCGAATGAGACTCAGGCCCTGGCAGAAGGCAGCACACGACTCCCCACTTGTTTCATGAAGCTCGCACTGCGGCCTCACTTTTACATGGAAGCCCTATTGTTAACGTTCGAACTCGAAGAAACAACACGGTAGCGAAACCGTGCTTTAGCTACCATCCACCTCTCTGAGGGAAGAAGCAGTTTCCGGGCTACCGTGGGTGAGAGCCTGGGGAACGCGTTCCTCACGTGAAACCGAGGGAGAAGATGTCGGGGCCAGAAGGCACCTCTCGACTCAGCTCTTGTTACCTGAAGCTAACCCTTACTGCTCCATGTGTGCCTAGGAATGCTAAGGGCTCCAAACTGATTTGGCAGAAAGAAGGCAGTAAAGAATCCCAGCTTCAGTTCATCTGCCTCTCCACAGGGTGGCAGCATTTTGAACTCTGCTTCAGGGCAAATGTGGGGAGTGAGTCCCAGTAGAATTCCGAGGGAGAAATAAGCATGGGCAGAGAAGGCACCCGTCGACTCAACTCTTGTTTCAGGAACCTAGGTCGGCTCTCCCGCGTGTGCGTGGAGTCCTAAGGGCCGTCCACCCAACGCAAAGGAACAAAACTCTAGAGAACCCGTGCCTCAGCACAGATCGCCCTTCCTGAGTGTGAACTTCATCTCGTGTGTGTTTCTGTGAAAGCATGCGACATGGAACATAAACGGAACCCGGAGTGAGAAGCAGGCCTGTAAGGAGGGCTGCTGTCGACTCACCTGTTGTGTTAGGAGATTCGCCGTGCTTTGCCTTGTGTGCCTGGATGCCTAGTTGCCGGGCTACTAACACCAAGCATCAATGCTAGAGAGTTCCTGCGCTTTAGTTAACATTGCCGTTCCTGAAGCCAGAGGAATGTCACAGTGCTCGTATAGGAGAGATCGGGGAAAGGGTCTCATACGTGAAATGGAGCGAGAAAGAGGCCGGTACGGAAGGCCGCTCTCAACTCACCTCTTGTTGAGGAGGCCGGTACCCTTGCCCCGGGTGTGCCTGCAGGCCGAAAGCCAACCGCCTAAGTCAAAGGAACAAGTCTGTAGGGAATTCCTGCTTCGGCTAAAAGAGCCATGACTGAGAGTGGACGCATCTTGCTGTGTGCATGCGTGAGCGCACTGCAACTGAGTCCCAAACCATTTCCCGTGGGAGACTCAGGCCCCGAGAGAAGGCAGCGCACGACTGCCCACTTGTTTCATGAAGCTAGCACTGCGGCCCAACCTCTGCATGGAAGTCAAATCGCTTGCGTACTACCTCTTAGGAACAACAGTGTACAGAAACCGTGCTTTGGCTACCGTCGACCTCTCTGTGGGAGGAAGCAGTTTGCACTGTGGGGGAGACCCTGGGGACGGGTTCCATACGTAAACTCCATGGAGAAACAGGCCGGTGCAGAAGGAAGCTGTCACCTCCCTCCATCTTTACGAGGCTAGTACCGTTGCCCCGTGTGTGCCTGCAGGCCTAAAGCCAAGCACCTAAGTCGAAGGAACAAGTCTGTAGAGAATTCCTGCTTCAGCGAAAAGAGGCCTTCCTAAGGCTGGAAGCATTTTGTTGTGTGCATGCGTGAGATCACTGCAAGGGAGTCCCAAAACATTGTCCGTGTGAGACCCAGGCTCCAGAAGAAGGCAGAGCACCACTCCCCACTTGTTTCATGATCTGTGGGAGGAAGCACTTTACTCTGCACTGTGGGTGAGAGCCTGGGGTGGGTTCCATACGTAAACTGGATGGAGAAAGAGGCCGGTGCAGAAGAAAGCTGTCACCTCACTCCTTGTTTACGAGGCTAGTACCGTTGCCCCGTGTGTGCCTGTAGGCCGAGGGCCAAGCACCTAAGTCGAAGGAACAAGGCTGTAGAGAATTCCTGCTTCAGCGAAAAGAGGCCTTCGTGAGGCTAGAAGCATTTTGCTGTGTGCATGCGTGAGAGAACTGCAAGGGAGTCCCAAAACAATGACCGTGTGAGACTCAGGCTCCGCAAGAAGGCAGAGCACCACTCCCCACTTGTTTCAAGGTCTGTGAGAGGAAGCACTTTACTCTGCACTGTGGGTGAGAGCCTCGGGATGGGTTCCATACGTAAACTGGACTGAGAAAGAGGCCGGTGCAGAAGGAAGCTGTCACCTCACTCTTTGTTTACGAGGCTAGTACCGTTGCCCCGTGTGTGCCTGCAGGCCGAAAGCCAAGCACTGAAGTCGAAGGAACAGGTGTGAGGAGAATTCCTCCTTCAGCGAAATTAGGCCTTCCTGAGGCTGGAAGCAGTTTGCTGTGTGCATGCGTGAGAGCACAGCAAGGGAGTCGGGAGGCAGGTTCCGAATGAGACTCAGGCCCTGGCAGAAGGCAGCACACGACTCCCCACTTGTTTCATGAAGCTCGCACTGCGGCCTCACTTTTACATGGAAGCCCTATTGTTAACGTTCGAACTCGAAGAAACAACACGGTAGCGAAACCGTGCTTTAGCTACCATCCACCTCTCTGAGGGAAGAAGCAGTTTCCGGGCTACCGTGGGTGAGAGCCTGGGGAACGCGTTCCTCACGTGAAACCGAGGGAGAAGATGTCGGGGCCAGAAGGCACCTCTCGACTCAGCTCTTGTTACCTGAAGCTAACCCTTACAGCTCCATGTGTGCCTAGGAATGCTAAGGGCTCCACACTGATTTGGCAGAAAGAAGGCAGTAAAGAATCCCAGCTTCAGTTCATCTGCCTCTCCACAGGGTGGCAGCATTTTGAACTCTGCTTCAGGGCAAATGTGGGGAGTGAGTCCCAGTAGAATTCCGAGGGAGAAATAAGCATGGGCAGAGAAGGCACCCGTCGACTCAACTCTTGTTTCAGGAACCTAGGTCGGCTCTCCCGCGTGTGCGTGGAGTCCTAAGGGCCGTCCACCCAACGCAAAGGAACAAAACTCTAGAGAACCCGTGCCTCAGCACAGATCGCCCTTCCTGAGCGTGAACTTCATCTCGTGTGTGTTTCTGTGAAAGCATGCGACATGGAACCTAAACGGAACCCGGTGTGAGAAGCAGGCCTGTAAGGAAGGCTGCTGTCGACTCACCTGTTGTGTTAGGAGATTCGCCGTGCTTTGCCTTGTGTGCCTGGATGCCTAGTTGCCGGGCTACTAACACCAAGCATCAATGCTAGAGAGTTCCTGCGCTTTAGTTAACATTGCCGTTCCTGAAGCCAGAGGAATGTCACAGTGCTCGTATAGGAGAGACCGGGGAAAGGGTCCCATACGTGAAATGGAGCGAGAAAGAGGCCGGTACGGAAGGCCGCTCTCAACTCACCTCTTGTTGAGGAGGCCGGTACCCTTGCCCCGGGTGTGCCTGCAGGCCGAAAGCCAACCGCCTAAGTCAAAGGAACAAGTCTGTAGGGAATTCCTGCTTCGGCTAAAAGAGCCATGACTGAGAGTGGACGCATCTTGCTGTGTGCATGCGTGAGCGCACTGCAACTGAGTCCCAAACCATTTCCCGTGGGAGACTCAGGCCCCGGGAGAAGGCAGCGCACGACTGCCCACTTGTTTCATGAAGCTAGCACTGCGGCCCAACCTCTGCATGGAAGTCAAATCGCTTGCGTACTACCTCTTAGAAACAACAGTGTACAGAAACCGTGCTTTGGCTACCGTCGACCTCTCTGTGGGAGGAAGCAGTTTGCACTGTGGGGGAGACCCTGGGGACGGGTTCCATACGTAAACTCCATGGAGAAACAGGCCGGTGCAGAAGGAAGCTGTCACCTCACTCCTTGTTTACGAGGCTAGTACCGTTGCCCCTTTTGTGCCTGCAGGCCTAACGCCAAGCACCTAAGTCGAAGGAACAAGACTGTAGGGAATTCCTGCTTCAGCGAAAAGAGGCCTTCCTGAGGCTGGAAGCATTTTGCTGTGTGCATGCGTGAGAGCACTGCAAGCGAGTCCGGAGGCATGTTCCGAGTGAGACTCAGGCCCTGGCAGAAGGCAACGCACGACTCCCCACTTGCTTCATGAAGCTCGCACTGCGGCCTCACTTTTACATGGAAGCCTAATTGTTAACGTTCGAACTCGGAGAAACAACACGGTAGCGAAACCGAGCTTTAGCTACCATCCACCTCTCTGAGGGAAGAAGCAGTTTCCAGCCTACCGTGGGTGAGAGCCTGGGGAACGCGTTCCTCACGTGAAACCGAGGGAGAAGATGTCCGGGCCAGAAGGCACCTCTCGAATCAGCCCTTGAAACCAGAAGCTAACCCTTACTGTTCCATGTGTGCCTAGGAATGCTAAGGGCTCCAAACTGATTTGGCAGAAAGAAGGCAGTAAAGAATCCCAGCTTCAGTTCATCTGCCTCTCCACAGGGTGGCAGCATTTTGAACTCTGCTTCAGGGCAAATGTGGGGAGTGAGTCCCAGTAGAATTCCGAGGGAGAAATAAGCATGGGCAGAGAAGGCACCCGTCGACTCAACTCTTGTTTCAGGAACCTAGGTCGGCTCTCCCGCGTGTGCGTGGAGTCCTAAGGGCCGTCCACCCAACTCAAAGGAAGAAAACTCTAGAGAACCCGTGCCTCAGCACAGATCGCCCTTCCTGAGCGTGAACTTCATCTCGTGTGTGTTTCTGTGAAAGCATGCGACATGGAACCTAAACGGAATCCGGAGTGAGAAGCAGGCCTGTAAGGAAGGCTGCTGTCGACTCACCTGTTGTGTTAGGAGATTCGCCGTGCTTTGCCTTGTGTGCCTGGATGCCTAGTTGCCGGCCTACTAACACCAAACATCAATGCTAGAGAGTTCCTGCGCTTTAGTTAACATTGCCGTTCCTGAAGCCAGAGGAATGTCACAGTGCTCGTATAGGAGAGACCGGGGAAAGGGTCCCATACGTGAAATGGAGCGAGAAAGAGGCCGGTACGGAAGGCCGCTCTCAACTCACCTCTTGTTGAGGAGGCCGGTACCCTTGCCCCGGGTGTGCCTGCAGGCCGAAAGCCAACCGCCTAAGTCAAAGGAACAAGTCTGTAGGGAATTCCTGCTTCGGCTAAAAGAGCCATGACTGAGAGTGGACGCATCTTGCTGTGTGCATCCGTGAGCGCACTGCAACTGAGTCCCAAACCATTTCCCGTGGGAGACTCATGAACCGGGAGAAGGCAGCGCACGACTGCCCACTTGTTTCATGAAGCTAGCACTGCGGCCCAACCTCTGCATGGAAGTCAAATCGCTTGCGTACTACCTCTTAGAATCAACAGTGTACAGAAACCGTGCTTTGGCTACCGTCGACCTCTCTGTGGGTGGAAGCAGTTTGCACTGTGGGGGAGACCCTGGGGACGGGTTCCATACGTAAACTCCATGGAGAAACAGGCCGGTGCAGAAGGAAGCTGTCACCTCCCTCCATCTTTACGAGGCTAGTACCGTTGCCCCGTGTGTGCCTGCAGGCCTAAAGCCAAGCACCTAAGTCGAAGGAACAAGTCTGTAGAGAATTCCTGCGTCAGCGAAAAGAGGCCTTCCTGAGGCTGGAAGCATTTTGTTGTGTGCATGCGTGAGATCACTGCAAGGGAGTCCCAAAACATTGTCCGTGTGAGACCCAGGCTCCAGAAGAAGGAAGAGCAACACTCCCCACTTGTTTCTTGGTATGTGGAGGAAGCACTTTACTCTGCACTGTGGGTGAGAGCCTGGGGTGGGTTCCTTACGTAAACTGAATGGAGAAAGAGGCCGGTGCAGAAGAAAGCTGTCACCTCACTCCTTGTTTACGAGGCTAGTACCGTTGCCCGGTGTGTGCCTGCAGGCCGAAAGCCCAGCACTTAAGTCGCAGGAACAGGTCTGAGGAGAATTCCTCCTTCAGCGAAATTAGGCCTTCCTGAGGCTGGAAGCATTTTGCTGTGTGCATGCGTGAGAGCACTGCAAGGGAGTCCGGAGGCAGGTTCCGAGTGAGACTCAGGCCCTGGCAGAAGGCAGCACACGACTCCCCGCTTGTTTCATGAAGCTAGCACAGCGGCCCCACTTCTGCATGGAAGTCAAATCGCTTGCGTTCTACCTCTTAGAAACAACAGTGTACAGAAACCGTGCTTTGGCTACGGTCGACCTCTCTGTGGGAGGAAGCAGTTTGCACTGTGGGGGAGACCCTGGGGACGGGTTCCATACGTAAACTCCATGGAGAAACAGGCCGGTGTAGAAGCAAGCTGTCAACTCCCTCCTTCTTTACGAGGCTAGTACCTTTGCCCCGTGTGTGCCTGCAGGCCTAAAGCCAAGCACCTAAGTCGAAGGAACAAGTCTGCAGAGAATTCCTGCTTCAGCGAAAAGAGGCCTTCCTGAGGCTGGAAGCAGTTTGCTGTGTGCATGCGTGAGAGAACTACAAGGGAGTCCCAAAACATTGTCCGTGTGAGTCCCAGGCCACGGAAGAAGCCAGGGCACGACTCCCAATTTGTTTCATGGTGTGTGGAAGGAAGCATTTTACCCTGCACTGTGGGTAAGAGCCTAGGCTCAGGTTCCAAAGGTAAACTCGATGGAGAAACAGGTCGGTGCAGAAGGAACCTGTCACCTCACTCCTTGTTTACGAGGCTAGTACCGTTGCCCATTTTGTGCCTGCAGGCCTAACGCCAAGCACCTAAGTCGAAGGAACAAGACTGTAGGGAATTCCTGCTTCAGCGAAAAGAGGCCTTCCTGAGGCTGGAAGCATTTTGCTGTGTGCATGCGTGAGAGCACTGCAAGGGAGTCCCAAAACATTGTCCGTGTGAGACTCAGGCTCCGCAAGAAGGCAGAGCAGCACTGCCCACTTGTTTCATGGTGTGTGGGAGGAAGCACTTTACTCTGCACTGTGGGTGAGAGCCTCGGGATGGGTTCCATACGTAAACTGGACTGAGAAAGAGTCCGGTGCAGAAGGAAGCTGTCACCTCACTCTTTGTTTACGAGGCTAGTACCGTTGCCCCGTGTGTGCCTGCAGGCCGAAAGCCAAGCACTGAAGTCGAAGGAACAGGTCTGAGGAGAATTCCTCCTTCAGCGAAATTAGGCCTTCCTGAGGCTGGAAGCATTTTGCTGTGTACATGCGTGAGAGCACTGCAAGGGAGTCCGGGGGCAGGTTCCTTATGAGACTCAGGCCCTGTCAGAAGGCAGCACACGACTCCCCATTTGTTTCATGAAGCTAGCACTGCGGCCCCACTTCTGCATGGAAGTCAAATCGCTTGCGTTCTACCTCTTAGAAACAACAGTGTACAGAAACTGTGTTTTGGCTACCGTCGACCTCTCTGTGGGAGGAAGCAGTTTGCACTGTGGGGGAGACCCTGGGGACGGGTTCCATACGTAAACTCCATGGAGAAACAGGCCAGTGCAGAAGGAAGTTGTCAACTCTCTCCTTCTTTACAAGGCTAGTACCTTTGGCCCGTGCGTGCCTGCCGTCCTAAAGCCAAGCACCTAAGTCGAAGGAACAAGTCTGTAGAGAATTCCTGCTTCTGCGAAAAGAGGCCTTCCTGAGGCTGGAAGCAGTTTGCTGTGTGCCTGCGTGAGAGAACTGCAACGGAGTTCCAAAACATTGTCCAAGTGAGACTCAGGCTCCTCAAGAAGGCAGAGCACCACTCCCCACTTGTTTCAAGGTCTGTGGGAGCAAGCAGTTTACTCTGCACTGTGGGTGAGAGCCTGGGGATGGGTTCCATACGTATACTGGACGGAGAATGAGGCCGGTGCACAAGGAAGCTGTCACCTCACTCCTTGTTTACGAGGCTAGTACCGTTGCCCCGTGTGTGCCTGTAGGCCGAGGGCCAAGCACCTAAGTCGAAGAAACAAGGCTGTAGAGAATTCCTGCTTCAGCGAAAAGAGGCCTTCGTGAGGCTAGAAGCATTTTGCTGTGTGCATGCGTGAGAGAACTGCAAGGGAGTCCCAAAACAATGACCGTGTGAGACGCAGGCTCCGCAAGAAGGCAGAGCACCACTCCCCACTTGTTTCAAGGTCTGTGAGAGGAAGCACTTTACTCTGCACTGTGGGTGAGAGCCTCGGGATGGGTTCCATACGTAACCTGGACTGAGAAAGAGGCCGGTGCAGAAGGAAGCTGTCACCACACTCTTTGTTTACGAGGCTAGTACCGTTGCCCCGTGTGTGCCTGCAGGCCGAAAGCCAAGCACTGAAGTCGAAGGAACAGGTGTGAGGAGAATTCCTCCTTCAGCGAAATTAGGCCTTCCTGAGGCTGGAAGCAGTTTGCTGTGTGCATGCGTGAGAGCACAGCAAGGGAGTCGGGAGGCAGGTTCCGAATGAGACTCAGGCCCTGGCAGAAGGCAGCACACGACTCCCCACTTGTTTCATGAAGCTCGCACTGCGGCCTCACTTTTACATGGAAGCCCTATTGTTAACGTTCGAACTCGAAGAAACAACACGGTAGCGAAACCGTGCTTTAGCTACCATCCACCTCTCTGAGGGAAGAAGCAGTTTCCGGGCTACCGTGGGTGAGAGCCTGGGGAACGCGTTCCTCACGTGAAACCGAGGGAGAAGATGTCGGGGCCAGAAGGCACCTCTCGACTCAGCTCTTGTTACCTGAAGCTAACCCTTACTGCTCCATGTGTGCCTAGGAATGCTAAGGGCTCCAAACTGATTTGGCAGAAAGAAGGCAGTAAAGAATCCCAGCTTCAGTTCATCTGCCTCTCCACAGGGTGGCAGCATTTTGAACTCTGCTTCAGGGCAAATGTGGGGAGTGAGTCCCAGTAGAATTCCGAGGGAGAAATAAGCATGGGCAGAGAAGGCACCCGTCGACTCAACTCTTGTTTCAGGAACCTAGGTCGGCTCTCCCGCGTGTGCGTGGAGTCCTAAGGGCCGTCCACCCAACGCAAAGGAACAAAACTCTAGAGAACCCGTGCCTCAGCACAGATCGCCCTTCCTGAGTGTGAACTTCATCTCGTGTGTGTTTCTGTGAAAGCATGCGACATGGAACATAAACGGAACCCGGAGTGAGAAGCAGGCCTGTAAGGAGGGCTGCTGTCGACTCACCTGTTGTGTTAGGAGATTCGCCGTGCTTTGCCTTGTGTGCCTGGATGCCTAGTTGCCGGGCTACTAACACCAAGCATCAATGCTAGAGAGTTCCTGCGCTTTAGTTAACATTGCCGTTCCTGAAGCCAGAGGAATGTCACAGTGCTCGTATAGGAGAGATCGGGGAAAGGGTCTCATACGTGAAATGGAGCGAGAAAGAGGCCGGTACGGAAGGCCGCTCTCAACTCACCTCTTGTTGAGGAGGCCGGTACCCTTGCCCCGGGTGTGCCTGCAGGCCGAAAGCCAACCGCCTAAGTCAAAGGAACAAGTCTGTAGGGAATTCCTGCTTCGGCTAAAAGAGCCATGACTGAGAGTGGACGCATCTTGCTGTGTGCATGCGTGAGCGCACTGCAACTGAGTCCCAAACCATTTCCCGTGGGAGACTCAGGCCCCGAGAGAAGGCAGCGCACGACTGCCCACTTGTTTCATGAAGCTAGCACTGCGGCCCAACCTCTGCATGGAAGTCAAATCGCTTGCGTACTACCTCTTAGGAACAACAGTGTACAGAAACCGTGCTTTGGCTACCGTCGACCTCTCTGTGGGAGGAAGCAGTTTGCACTGTGGGGGAGACCCTGGGGACGGGTTCCATACGTAAACTCCATGGAGAAACAGGCCGGTGCAGAAGGAAGCTGTCACCTCCCTCCATCTTTACGAGGCTAGTACCGTTGCCCCGTGTGTGCCTGCAGGCCTAAAGCCAAGCACCTAAGTCGAAGGAACAAGTCTGTAGAGAATTCCTGCTTCAGCGAAAAGAGGCCTTCCTAAGGCTGGAAGCATTTTGTTGTGTGCATGCGTGAGATCACTGCAAGGGAGTCCCAAAACATTGTCCGTGTGAGACCCAGGCTCCAGAAGAAGGCAGAGCACCACTCCCCACTTGTTTCATGATCTGTGGGAGGAAGCACTTTACTCTGCACTGTGGGTGAGAGCCTGGGGTGGGTTCCATACGTAAACTGGATGGAGAAAGAGGCCGGTGCAGAAGAAAGCTGTCACCTCACTCCTTGTTTACGAGGCTAGTACCGTTGCCCCGTGTGTGCCTGTAGGCCGAGGGCCAAGCACCTAAGTCGAAGGAACAAGGCTGTAGAGAATTCCTGCTTCAGCGAAAAGAGGCCTTCGTGAGGCTAGAAGCATTTTGCTGTGTGCATGCGTGAGAGAACTGCAAGGGAGTCCCAAAACAATGACCGTGTGAGACTCAGGCTCCGCAAGAAGGCAGAGCACCACTCCCCACTTGTTTCAAGGTCTGTGAGAGGAAGCACTTTACTCTGCACTGTGGGTGAGAGCCTCGGGATGGGTTCCATACGTAAACTGGACTGAGAAAGAGGCCGGTGCAGAAGGAAGCTGTCACCTCACTCTTTGTTTACGAGGCTAGTACCGTTGCCCCGTGTGTGCCTGCAGGCCGAAAGCCAAGCACTGAAGTCGAAGGAACAGGTGTGAGGAGAATTCCTCCTTCAGCGAAATTAGGCCTTCCTGAGGCTGGAAGCAGTTTGCTGTGTGCATGCGTGAGAGCACAGCAAGGGAGTCGGGAGGCAGGTTCCGAATGAGACTCAGGCCCTGGCAGAAGGCAGCACACGACTCCCCACTTGTTTCATGAAGCTCGCACTGCGGCCTCACTTTTACATGGAAGCCCTATTGTTAACGTTCGAACTCGAAGAAACAACACGGTAGCGAAACCGTGCTTTAGCTACCATCCACCTCTCTGAGGGAAGAAGCAGTTTCCGGGCTACCGTGGGTGAGAGCCTGGGGAACGCGTTCCTCACGTGAAACCGAGGGAGAAGATGTCGGGGCCAGAAGGCACCTCTCGACTCAGCTCTTGTTACCTGAAGCTAACCCTTACAGCTCCATGTGTGCCTAGGAATGCTAAGGGCTCCACACTGATTTGGCAGAAAGAAGGCAGTAAAGAATCCCAGCTTCAGTTCATCTGCCTCTCCACAGGGTGGCAGCATTTTGAACTCTGCTTCAGGGCAAATGTGGGGAGTGAGTCCCAGTAGAATTCCGAGGGAGAAATAAGCATGGGCAGAGAAGGCACCCGTCGACTCAACTCTTGTTTCAGGAACCTAGGTCGGCTCTCCCGCGTGTGCGTGGAGTCCTAAGGGCCGTCCACCCAACGCAAAGGAACAAAACTCTAGAGAACCCGTGCCTCAGCACAGATCGCCCTTCCTGAGCGTGAACTTCATCTCGTGTGTGTTTCTGTGAAAGCATGCGACATGGAACCTAAACGGAACCCGGTGTGAGAAGCAGGCCTGTAAGGAAGGCTGCTGTCGACTCACCTGTTGTGTTAGGAGATTCGCCGTGCTTTGCCTTGTGTGCCTGGATGCCTAGTTGCCGGGCTACTAACACCAAGCATCAATGCTAGAGAGTTCCTGCGCTTTAGTTAACATTGCCGTTCCTGAAGCCAGAGGAATGTCACAGTGCTCGTATAGGAGAGACCGGGGAAAGGGTCCCATACGTGAAATGGAGCGAGAAAGAGGCCGGTACGGAAGGCCGCTCTCAACTCACCTCTTGTTGAGGAGGCCGGTACCCTTGCCCCGGGTGTGCCTGCAGGCCGAAAGCCAACCGCCTAAGTCAAAGGAACAAGTCTGTAGGGAATTCCTGCTTCGGCTAAAAGAGCCATGACTGAGAGTGGACGCATCTTGCTGTGTGCATGCGTGAGCGCACTGCAACTGAGTCCCAAACCATTTCCCGTGGGAGACTCAGGCCCCGGGAGAAGGCAGCGCACGACTGCCCACTTGTTTCATGAAGCTAGCACTGCGGCCCAACCTCTGCATGGAAGTCAAATCGCTTGCGTACTACCTCTTAGAAACAACAGTGTACAGAAACCGTGCTTTGGCTACCGTCGACCTCTCTGTGGGAGGAAGCAGTTTGCACTGTGGGGGAGACCCTGGGGACGGGTTCCATACGTAAACTCCATGGAGAAACAGGCCGGTGCAGAAGGAAGCTGTCACCTCACTCCTTGTTTACGAGGCTAGTGCCGTTGCCCCTTTTGTGCCTGCAGGCCTAACGCCAAGCACCTAAGTCGAAGGAACAAGACTGTAGGGAATTCCTGCTTCAGCGAAAAGAGGCCTTCCTGAGGCTGGAAGCATTTTGCTGTGTGCATGCGTGAGAGCACTGCAAGCGAGTCCGGAGGCATGTTCCGAGTGAGACTCAGGCCCTGGCAGAAGGCAACGCACGACTCCCCACTTGCTTCATGAAGCTCGCACTGCGGCCTCACTTTTACATGGAAGCCTAATTGTTAACGTTCGAACTCGGAGAAACAACACGGTAGCGAAACCGAGCTTTAGCTACCATCCACCTCTCTGAGGGAAGAAGCAGTTTCCAGCCTACCGTGGGTGAGAGCCTGGGGAACGCGTTCCTCACGTGAAACCGAGGGAGAAGATGTCCGGGCCAGAAGGCACCTCTCGAATCAGCCCTTGAAACCAGAAGCTAACCCTTACTGTTCCATGTGTGCCTAGGAATGCTAAGGGCTCCAAACTGATTTGGCAGAAAGAAGGCAGTAAAGAATCCCAGCTTCAGTTCATCTGCCTCTCCACAGGGTGGCAGCATTTTGAACTCTGCTTCAGGGCAAATGTGGGGAGTGAGTCCCAGTAGAATTCCGAGGGAGAAATAAGCATGGGCAGAGAAGGCACCCGTCGACTCAACTCTTGTTTCAGGAACCTAGGTCGGCTCTCCCGCGTGTGCGTGGAGTCCTAAGGGCCGTCCACCCAACGCAAAGGAACAAAACTCTAGAGAACCCGTGCCTCAGCACAGATCGCCCTTCCTGAGCGTGAACTTCATCTCGTGTGTGTTTCTGTGAAAGCATGCGACATGGAACCTAAACGGAATCCGGAGTGAGAAGCAGGCCTGTAAGGAAGGCTGCTGTCGACTCACCTGTTGTGTTAGGAGATTCGCCGTGCTTTGCCTTGTGTGCCTGGATGCCTAGTTGCCGGCCTACTAACACCAAACATCAATGCTAGAGAGTTCCTGCGCTTTAGTTAACATTGCCGTTCCTGAAGCCAGAGGAATGTCACAGTGCTCGTATAGGAGAGACCGGGGAAAGGGTCCCATACGTGAAATGGAGCGAGAAAGAGGCCGGTACGGAAGGCCGCTCTCAACTCACCTCTTGTTGAGGAGGCCGGTACCCTTGCCCCGGGTGTGCCTGCAGGCCGAAAGCCAACCGCCTAAGTCAAAGGAACAAGTCTGTAGGGAATTCCTGCTTCGGCTAAAAGAGCCATGACTGAGAGTGGACGCATCTTGCTGTGTGCATCCGTGAGCGCACTGCAACTGAGTCCCAAACCATTTCCCGTGGGAGACTCATGAACCGGGAGAAGGCAGCGCACGACTGCCCACTTGTTTCATGAAGCTAGCACTGCGGCCCAACCTCTGCATGGAAGTCAAATCGCTTGCGTACTACCTCTTAGAATCAACAGTGTACAGAAACCGTGCTTTGGCTACCGTCGACCTCTCTGTGGGAGGAAGCAGTTTGCACTGTGGGGGAGACCCTGGGGACGGGTTCCATACGTAAACTCCATGGAGAAACAGGCCGGTGCAGAAGGAAGCTGTCACCTCCCTCCATCTTTACGAGGCTAGTACCGTTGCCCCGTGTGTGCCTGCAGGCCTAAAGCCAAGCACCTAAGTCGAAGGAACAAGTCTGTAGAGAATTCCTGCGTCAGCGAAAAGAGGCCTTCCTGAGGCTGGAAGCATTTTGTTGTGTGCATGCGTGAGATCACTGCAAGGGAGTCCCAAAACATTGTCCGTGTGAGACCCAGGCTCCAGAAGAAGGAAGAGCAACACTCCCCACTTGTTTCTTGGTATGTGGAGGAAGCACTTTACTCTGCACTGTGGGTGAGAGCCTGGGGTGGGTTCCTTACGTAAACTGAATGGAGAAAGAGGCCGGTGCAGAAGAAAGCTGTCACCTCACTCCTTGTTTACGAGGCTAGTACCGTTGCCCGGTGTGTGCCTGCAGGCCGAAAGCCCAGCACTTAAGTCGCAGGAACAGGTCTGAGGAGAATTCCTCCTTCAGCGAAATTAGGCCTTCCTGAGGCTGGAAGCATTTTGCTGTGTGCATGCGTGAGAGCACTGCAAGGGAGTCCGGAGGCAGGTTCCGAGTGAGACTCAGGCCCTGGCAGAAGGCAGCACACGACTCCCCGCTTGTTTCATGAAGCTAGCACAGCGGCCCCACTTCTGCATGGAAGTCAAATCGCTTGCGTTCTACCTCTTAGAAACAACAGTGTACAGAAACCGTGCTTTGGCTACGGTCGACCTCTCTGTGGGAGGAAGCAGTTTGCACTGTGGGGGAGACCCTGGGGACGGGTTCCATACGTAAACTCCATGGAGAAACAGGCCGGTGTAGAAGCAAGCTGTCAACTCCCTCCTTCTTTACGAGGCTAGTACCTTTGCCCCGTGTGTGCCTGCAGGCCTAAAGCCAAGCACCTAAGTCGAAGGAACAAGTCTGCAGAGAATTCCTGCTTCAGCGAAAAGAGGCCTTCCTGAGGCTGGAAGCAGTTTGCTGTGTGCATGCGTGAGAGAACTACAAGGGAGTCCCAAAACATTGTCCGTGTGAGTCCCAGGCCACGGAAGAAGCCAGGGCACGACTCCCAATTTGTTTCATGGTGTGTGGAAGGAAGCATTTTACCCTGCACTGTGGGTAAGAGCCTAGGCTCAGGTTCCAAAGGTAAACTCGATGGAGAAACAGGTCGGTGCAGAAGGAACCTGTCACCTCACTCCTTGTTTACGAGGCTAGTACCGTTGCCCATTTTGTGCCTGCAGGCCTAACGCCAAGCACCTAAGTCGAAGGAACAAGACTGTAGGGAATTCCTGCTTCAGCGAAAAGAGGCCTTCCTGAGGCTGGAAGCATTTTGCTGTGTGCATGCGTGAGAGCACTGCAAGGGAGTCCCAAAACATTGTCCGTGTGAGACTCAGGCTCCGCAAGAAGGCAGAGCAGCACTGCCCACTTGTTTCATGGTGTGTGGGAGGAAGCACTTTACTCTGCACTGTGGGTGAGAGCCTCGGGATGGGTTCCATACGTAAACTGGACTGAGAAAGAGTCCGGTGCAGAAGGAAGCTGTCACCTCACTCTTTGTTTACGAGGCTAGTACCGTTGCCCCGTGTGTGCCTGCAGGCCGAAAGCCAAGCACTGAAGTCGAAGGAACAGGTCTGAGGAGAATTCCTCCTTCAGCGAAATTAGGCCTTCCTGAGGCTGGAAGCATTTTGCTGTGTACATGCGTGAGAGCACTGCAAGGGAGTCCGGGGGCAGGTTCCTTATGAGACTCAGGCCCTGTCAGAAGGCAGCACACGACTCCCCATTTGTTTCATGAAGCTAGCACTGCGGCCCCACTTCTGCATGGAAGTCAAATCGCTTGCGTTCTACCTCTTAGAAACAACAGTGTACAGAAACTGTGTTTTGGCTACCGTCGACCTCTCTGTGGGAGGAAGCAGTTTGCACTGTGGGGGAGACCCTGGGGACGGGTTCCATACGTAAACTCCATGGAGAAACAGGCCAGTGCAGAAGGAAGTTGTCAACTCTCTCCTTCTTTACAAGGCTAGTACCTTTGGCCCGTGCGTGCCTGCCGTCCTAAAGCCAAGCACCTAAGTCGAAGGAACAAGTCTGTAGAGAATTCCTGCTTCTGCGAAAAGAGGCCTTCCTGAGGCTGGAAGCAGTTTGCTGTGTGCCTGCGTGAGAGAACTGCAACGGAGTTCCAAAACATTGTCCAAGTGAGACTCAGGCTCCTCAAGAAGGCAGAGCACCACTCCCCACTTGTTTCAAGGTCTGTGGGAGCAAGCAGTTTACTCTGCACTGTGGGTGAGAGCCTGGGGATGGGTTCCATACGTATACTGGACGGAGAATGAGGCCGGTGCACAAGGAAGCTGTCACCTCACTCCTTGTTTACGAGGCTAGTACCGTTGCCCCGTGTGTGCCTGTAGGCCGAGGGCCAAGCACCTAAGTCGAAGAAACAAGGCTGTAGAGAATTCCTGCTTCAGCGAAAAGAGGCCTTCGTGAGGCTAGAAGCATTTTGCTGTGTGCATGCGTGAGAGAACTGCAAGGGAGTCCCAAAACAATGACCGTGTGAGACGCAGGCTCCGCAAGAAGGCAGAGCACCACTCCCCACTTGTTTCAAGGTCTGTGAGAGGAAGCACTTTACTCTGCACTGTGGGTGAGAGCCTCGGGATGGGTTCCATACGTAACCTGGACTGAGAAAGAGGCCGGTGCAGAAGGAAGCTGTCACCACACTCTTTGTTTACGAGGCTAGTACCGTTGCCCCGTGTGTGCCTGCAGGCCGAAAGCCAAGCACTGAAGTCGAAGGAACAGGTGTGAGGAGAATTCCTCCTTCAGCGAAATTAGGCCTTCCTGAGGCTGGAAGCAGTTTGCTGTGTGCATGCGTGAGAGCACAGCAAGGGAGTCGGGAGGCAGGTTCCGAATGAGACTCAGGCCCTGGCAGAAGGCAGCACACGACTCCCCACTTGTTTCATGAAGCTCGCACTGCGGCCTCACTTTTACATGGAAGCCCTATTGTTAACGTTCGAACTCGAAGAAACAACACGGTAGCGAAACCGTGCTTTAGCTACCATCCACCTCTCTGAGGGAAGAAGCAGTTTCCGGGCTACCGTGGGTGAGAGCCTGGGGAACGCGTTCCTCACGTGAAACCGAGGGAGAAGATGTCGGGGCCAGAAGGCACCTCTCGACTCAGCTCTTGTTACCTGAAGCTAACCCTTACTGCTCCATGTGTGCCTAGGAATGCTAAGGGCTCCAAACTGATTTGGCAGAAAGAAGGCAGTAAAGAATCCCAGCTTCAGTTCATCTGCCTCTCCACAGGGTGGCAGCATTTTGAACTCTGCTTCAGGGCAAATGTGGGGAGTGAGTCCCAGTAGAATTCCGAGGGAGAAATAAGCATGGGCAGAGAAGGCACCCGTCGACTCAACTCTTGTTTCAGGAACCTAGGTCGGCTCTCCCGCGTGTGCGTGGAGTCCTAAGGGCCGTCCACCCAACGCAAAGGAACAAAACTCTAGAGAACCCGTGCCTCAGCACAGATCGCCCTTCCTGAGTGTGAACTTCATCTCGTGTGTGTTTCTGTGAAAGCATGCGACATGGAACATAAACGGAACCCGGAGTGAGAAGCAGGCCTGTAAGGAGGGCTGCTGTCGACTCACCTGTTGTGTTAGGAGATTCGCCGTGCTTTGCCTTGTGTGCCTGGATGCCTAGTTGCCGGGCTACTAACACCAAGCATCAATGCTAGAGAGTTCCTGCGCTTTAGTTAACATTGCCGTTCCTGAAGCCAGAGGAATGTCACAGTGCTCGTATAGGAGAGATCGGGGAAAGGGTCTCATACGTGAAATGGAGCGAGAAAGAGGCCGGTACGGAAGGCCGCTCTCAACTCACCTCTTGTTGAGGAGGCCGGTACCCTTGCCCCGGGTGTGCCTGCAGGCCGAAAGCCAACCGCCTAAGTCAAAGGAACAAGTCTGTAGGGAATTCCTGCTTCGGCTAAAAGAGCCATGACTGAGAGTGGACGCATCTTGCTGTGTGCATGCGTGAGCGCACTGCAACTGAGTCCCAAACCATTTCCCGTGGGAGACTCAGGCCCCGAGAGAAGGCAGCGCACGACTGCCCACTTGTTTCATGAAGCTAGCACTGCGGCCCAACCTCTGCATGGAAGTCAAATCGCTTGCGTACTACCTCTTAGGAACAACAGTGTACAGAAACCGTGCTTTGGCTACCGTCGACCTCTCTGTGGGAGGAAGCAGTTTGCACTGTGGGGGAGACCCTGGGGACGGGTTCCATACGTAAACTCCATGGAGAAACAGGCCGGTGCAGAAGGAAGCTGTCACCTCCCTCCATCTTTACGAGGCTAGTACCGTTGCCCCGTGTGTGCCTGCAGGCCTAAAGCCAAGCACCTAAGTCGAAGGAACAAGTCTGTAGAGAATTCCTGCTTCAGCGAAAAGAGGCCTTCCTAAGGCTGGAAGCATTTTGTTGTGTGCATGCGTGAGATCACTGCAAGGGAGTCCCAAAACATTGTCCGTGTGAGACCCAGGCTCCAGAAGAAGGCAGAGCACCACTCCCCACTTGTTTCATGATCTGTGGGAGGAAGCACTTTACTCTGCACTGTGGGTGAGAGCCTGGGGTGGGTTCCATACGTAAACTGGATGGAGAAAGAGGCCGGTGCAGAAGAAAGCTGTCACCTCACTCCTTGTTTACGAGGCTAGTACCGTTGCCCCGTGTGTGCCTGTAGGCCGAGGGCCAAGCACCTAAGTCGAAGGAACAAGGCTGTAGAGAATTCCTGCTTCAGCGAAAAGAGGCCTTCGTGAGGCTAGAAGCATTTTGCTGTGTGCATGCGTGAGAGAACTGCAAGGGAGTCCCAAAACAATGACCGTGTGAGACTCAGGCTCCGCAAGAAGGCAGAGCACCACTCCCCACTTGTTTCAAGGTCT
>NW_026992159.1:0-21502 GCF_029215605.1 Mirounga angustirostris | reverse complement strand
GATTCTCTGTATGGAGCCCGTCCCCAGGCTCTCTCTCACCCACGCTCCACCCTAAACCGCTTCCTCCCGCAGAGAGGTCGACGGTAGCTTAAAGCACGGTTTCTGCACACTGTTGTTTCTCCGAGTTGGAACGCCCGCCTTTAGGCTTCCATGCCCAAGTAGGGCCGCAGGGCTGGCTAGATCAACCACACGGCTAGTCGTGTTCTGCCTTCTGCCGGGGCCTGCGTCTCCCTCGCAAAAGGCTTTGGGCTCCCTTGCAGTGCTCTCCTGCACGCACACCACGCCATGCTTCTACCCTCGGGAGCTGCTGGTTTAGCTGAAGCACGGATTCTCTCCCGAGTTCTTCCTTCGAGTTAGGGGGTTGTCTTTGAGGCTCCACGCACCTCCACCGGGGGCATCGGTACTAGACCCGTAACCATGGTGTGAGTTGAGAGCTGCCTTCTGCACCGGCCTGTCTCTCCCACGATTTTACGTAATGGAACCCGTCCCCAGGCTCTCACCCACAGTACACCCTAAACTGCTTCCTCTCACAGGGAGGACGAGGGTAGCTAAAGCACGGTTTCCCTACAGTGTTGCTTCTCCCGGCTGGAACGCGGGCTCTTCGACTTCCATGCGAGAGTGGGGCCGCAGTGCTAACTTCATGAAACAAGTGGGGAGTCGTGTTCTGCTCTCTCCCGGGGCCTGAGCCTCACCCGGAACCTGGGGGTGGGCTCACTTGCAGTGGGCTCCCTCACGCGCACAGCAAAATGCGTCCACCCTCCGGCAGAGGGCTCTTTCAGCCGAAGCAGGGATGCTCTACGGAGTTGTTCCTTTGAGTTAGGTGGTTGGCTACTTAGGCCCGCAGGCACACCCGGGGCCAGGGTCCCAGCCTCATAAACAAGAGGTGTGTTGAGAGCCGCCTCGCGCACCGGCCTGCTTCTCACTCCATTTCACGTGGGGGACCCTTTCCCGGCCTCTCCTACAAGAACACTGGAAAATTGCTCCAGCTTCAGGGACGGCGAAGTTCAGTAAAGCGCAGCTAAGTCGGTAGCATGGATTCTTGGCGTTGGTAGCCCGGTAGCTAGGCATCCAGGCACACGGGGTACAGCAGTGCCAATCTCCTAAACGGAGAGGGGAGTCGACAGCAGCCTTCCTTTACACTCCTGCTTCTCACTCAGAGTTACGTTTTCGTTCCCTTCCCCAAGCTTTCACCAAAACACACGACAGATGACGCTCACGCTCAGGAAGGGCGATCTTTGCTGAGGCAAGGGTTCTCTACAGCTTTGTCCCTTTGCGATGGGTGGGCGGCCGTTAGGACTCCACGCACGCACGGGAGAGCCGATCTAGGTTCCCGAAACAAGAGCTGAGTCGAGAGGTGCCTTCGGCCCATGCCTATTTCTCCCTCGGAATTCTGCTGGGACTCAGTCCCCAGGTTTGCCCTCCAGCAGAGTTGAAAATGCTGCCACCCTGTGCAGAGGCGAATGAGCTGCAGCTGGGAGTCTTTACAGGCTTCTTTCTGCCAGATCAGTGTGGAGCACCCAGCATTCCAGTGCACACATGGAGCAGTGGCGTTAGCTTCAGGTCACAAGCGCTGGGCCAAGGGGTGCCTTCTGGCCCGGACTTCTGCTCCCTGGCTGTCACGGAAGGAGACCGCTCCCCGGACTCTCACCCACGGCAGCCTGGAAGCTGCTTCCTCCCTCCGAGAGGTGGATGGGAGCCAAAGCACGGCTCCTCTATCGTATGGGTTTTCGAGGAAGACTGCTAGCCATTAGACTCCCATGGAAAGTGGGCCCGCAGTGCTCGTTTCATGAAACACGGGAGGAGTCGTGTTCTGCCTCCTGCCGCCCAGGGCCCGAGTCTCACTTCGAAAAGGCTCTCGGCCTCACTTGCCGTGCTCTCCGCATTCCCACAGCAAACGGCTGCCCACCTCAGCAACGGCTATTGGAGCTGAAGCGCGGGTTCTCACCAGAGCTGTGGCTTCCAGTTAGGGGGCTGCCTTTAGGCCTGCACGCACACACGGGGCAACGGGAATGGCCTCGTCCACACGAGGTGAGTTGACAGCTGCCTTCGGCACCGGCCTGTCTCTCCCCCGATTCTCTGTATGGAGCCCGTCCCCAGGCTCTCTCTCACCCACGCTCCACCCTAAACCGCTTCCTCCCGCAGAGAGGTCGACGGTAGCTTAAAGCACGGTTTCTGCACACTGTTGTTTCTCCGAGTTGGAACGCCCGCCTTTAGGCTTCCATGCCCAAGTAGGGCCGCAGGGCTGGCTAGATCAACCACACGGCTAGTCGTGTTCTGCCTTCTGCCGGGGCCTGCGTCTCCCTCGCAAAAGGCTTTGGGCTCCCTTGCAGTGCTCTCCTGCACGCACACCACGCCATGCTTCTACCCTCGGGAGCTGCTGGTTTAGCTGAAGCACGGATTCTCTCCCGAGTTCTTCCTTCGAGTTAGGGGGTTGTCTTTGAGGCTCCACGCACCTCCACCGGGGGCATCGGTACTAGACCCGTAACCATGGTGTGAGTTGAGAGCTGCCTTCTGCACCGGCCTGTCTCTCCCACGATTTTACGTAATGGAACCCGTCCCCAGGCTCTCACCCACAGTACACCCTAAACTGCTTCCTCTCACAGGGAGGACGAGGGTAGCTAAAGCACGGTTTCCCTACAGTGTTGCTTCTCCCGGCTGGAACGCGGGCTCTTCGACTTCCATGCGAGAGTGGGGCCGCAGTGCTAACTTCATGAAACAAGTGGGGAGTCGTGTTCTGCTCTCTCCCGGGGCCTGAGCCTCACCCGGAACCTGGGGGTGGGCTCACTTGCAGTGGGCTCCCTCACGCGCACAGCAAAATGCGTCCACCCTCCGGCAGAGGGCTCTTTCAGCCGAAGCAGGGATGCTCTACGGAGTTGTTCCTTTGAGTTAGGTGGTTGGCTACTTAGGCCCGCAGGCACACCCGGGGCCAGGGTCCCAGCCTCATAAACAAGAGGTGTGTTGAGAGCCGCCTCGCGCACCGGCCTGCTTCTCACTCCATTTCACGTGGGGGACCCTTTCCCGGCCTCTCCTACAAGAACACTGGAAAATTGCTCCAGCTTCAGGGACGGCGAAGTTCAGTAAAGCGCAGCTAAGTCGGTAGCATGGATTCTTGGCGTTGGTAGCCCGGTAGCTAGGCATCCAGGCACACGGGGTACAGCAGTGCCAATCTCCTAAACGGAGAGGGGAGTCGACAGCAGCCTTCCTTTACACTCCTGCTTCTCACTCAGAGTTACGTTTTCGTTCCCTTCCCCAAGCTTTCACCAAAACACACGACAGATGACGCTCACGCTCAGGAAGGGCGATCTTTGCTGAGGCAAGGGTTCTCTACAGCTTTGTCCCTTTGCGATGGGTGGGCGGCCGTTAGGACTCCACGCACGCACGGGAGAGCCGATCTAGGTTCCCGAAACAAGAGCTGAGTCGAGAGGTGCCTTCGGCCCATGCCTATTTCTCCCTCGGAATTCTGCTGGGACTCAGTCCCCAGGTTTGCCCTCCAGCAGAGTTGAAAATGCTGCCACCCTGTGCAGAGGCGAATGAGCTGCAGCTGGGAGTCTTTACAGGCTTCTTTCTGCCAGATCAGTGTGGAGCACCCAGCATTCCAGTGCACACATGGAGCAGTGGCGTTAGCTTCAGGTCACAAGCGCTGGGCCAAGGGGTGCCTTCTGGCCCGGACTTCTGCTCCCTGGCTGTCACGGAAGGAGACCGCTCCCCGGACTCTCACCCACGGCAGCCTGGAAGCTGCTTCCTCCCTCCGAGAGGTGGATGGGAGCCAAAGCACGGCTCCTCTATCGTATGGGTTTTCGAGGAAGACTGCTAGCCATTAGACTCCCATGGAAAGTGGGCCCGCAGTGCTCGTTTCATGAAACACGGGAGGAGTCGTGTTCTGCCTCCTGCCGCCCAGGGCCCGAGTCTCACTTCGAAAAGGCTCTCGGCCTCACTTGCCGTGCTCTCCGCATTCCCACAGCAAACGGCTGCCCACCTCAGCAACGGCTATTGGAGCTGAAGCGCGGGTTCTCACCAGAGCTGTGGCTTCCAGTTAGGGGGCTGCCTTTAGGCCTGCACGCACACACGGGGCAACGGGAATGGCCTCGTCCACACGAGGTGAGTTGACAGCTGCCTTCGGCACCGGCCTGTCTCTCCCCCGATTCTCTGTATGGAGCCCGTCCCCAGGCTCTCTCTCACCCACGCTCCACCCTAAACCGCTTCCTCCCGCAGAGAGGTCGACGGTAGCTTAAAGCACGGTTTCTGCACACTGTTGTTTCTCCGAGTTGGAACGCCCGCCTTTAGGCTTCCATGCCCAAGTAGGGCCGCAGGGCTGGCTAGATCAACCACACGGCTAGTCGTGTTCTGCCTTCTGCCGGGGCCTGCGTCTCCCTCGCAAAAGGCTTTGGGCTCCCTTGCAGTGCTCTCCTGCACGCACACCACGCCATGCTTCTACCCTCGGGAGCTGCTGGTTTAGCTGAAGCACGGATTCTCTCCCGAGTTCTTCCTTCGAGTTAGGGGGTTGTCTTTGAGGCTCCACGCACCTCCACCGGGGGCATCGGTACTAGACCCGTAACCATGGTGTGAGTTGAGAGCTGCCTTCTGCACCGGCCTGTCTCTCCCACGATTTTACGTAATGGAACCCGTCCCCAGGCTCTCACCCACAGTACACCCTAAACTGCTTCCTCTCACAGGGAGGACGAGGGTAGCTAAAGCACGGTTTCCCTACAGTGTTGCTTCTCCCGGCTGGAACGCGGGCTCTTCGACTTCCATGCGAGAGTGGGGCCGCAGTGCTAACTTCATGAAACAAGTGGGGAGTCGTGTTCTGCTCTCTCCCGGGGCCTGAGCCTCACCCGGAACCTGGGGGTGGGCTCACTTGCAGTGGGCTCCCTCACGCGCACAGCAAAATGCGTCCACCCTCCGGCAGAGGGCTCTTTCAGCCGAAGCAGGGATGCTCTACGGAGTTGTTCCTTTGAGTTAGGTGGTTGGCTACTTAGGCCCGCAGGCACACCCGGGGCCAGGGTCCCAGCCTCATAAACAAGAGGTGTGTTGAGAGCCGCCTCGCGCACCGGCCTGCTTCTCACTCCATTTCACGTGGGGGACCCTTTCCCGGCCTCTCCTACAAGAACACTGGAAAATTGCTCCAGCTTCAGGGACGGCGAAGTTCACTAAAGCGCAGCTAAGTCGGTAGCATGGATTCTTGGCGTTGGTAGCCCGGTAGCTAGGCATCCAGGCACACGGGGTACAGCAGTGCCAATCTCCTAAACGGAGAGGGGAGTCGACAGCAGCCTTCCTTTACACTCCTGCTTCTCACTCAGAGTTACGTTTTCGTTCCCTTCCCCAAGCTTTCACCAAAACACACGACAGATGACGCTCACGCTCAGGAAGGGCGATCTTTGCTGAGGCAAGGGTTCTCTACAGCTTTGTCCCTTTGCGATGGGTGGGCGGCCGTTAGGACTCCACGCACGCACGGGAGAGCCGATCTAGGTTCCCGAAACAAGAGCTGAGTCGAGAGGTGCCTTCGGCCCATGCCTATTTCTCCCTCGGAATTCTGCTGGGACTCAGTCCCCAGGTTTGCCCTCCAGCAGAGTTGAAAATGCTGCCACCCTGTGCAGAGGCGAATGAGCTGCAGCTGGGAGTCTTTACAGGCTTCTTTCTGCCAGATCAGTGTGGAGCACCCAGCATTCCAGTGCACACATGGAGCAGTGGCGTTAGCTTCAGGTCACAAGCGCTGGGCCAAGGGGTGCCTTCTGGCCCGGACTTCTGCTCCCTGGCTGTCACGGAAGGAGACCGCTCCCCGGACTCTCACCCACGGCAGCCTGGAAGCTGCTTCCTCCCTCCGAGAGGTGGATGGGAGCCAAAGCACGGCTCCTCTATCGTATGGGTTTTCGAGGAAGACTGCTAGCCATTAGACTCCCATGGAAAGTGGGCCCGCAGTGCTCGTTTCATGAAACACGGGAGGAGTCGTGTTCTGCCTCCTGCCGCCCAGGGCCCGAGTCTCACTTCGAAAAGGCTCTCGGCCTCACTTGCCGTGCTCTCCGCATTCCCACAGCAAACGGCTGCCCACCTCAGCAACGGCTATTGGAGCTGAAGCGCGGGTTCTCACCAGAGCTGTGGCTTCCAGTTAGGGGGCTGCCTTTAGGCCTGCACGCACACACGGGGCAACGGGAATGGCCTCGTCCACACGAGGTGAGTTGACAGCTGCCTTCGGCACCGGCCTGTCTCTCCCCCGATTCTCTGTATGGAGCCCGTCCCCAGGCTCTCTCTCACCCACGCTCCACCCTAAACCGCTTCCTCCCGCAGAGAGGTCGACGGTAGCTTAAAGCACGGTTTCTGCACACTGTTGTTTCTCCGAGTTGGAACGCCCGCCTTTAGGCTTCCATGCCCAAGTAGGGCCGCAGGGCTGGCTAGATCAACCACACGGCTAGTCGTGTTCTGCCTTCTGCCGGGGCCTGCGTCTCCCTCGCAAAAGGCTTTGGGCTCCCTTGCAGTGCTCTCCTGCACGCACACCACGCCATGCTTCTACCCTCGGGAGCTGCTGGTTTAGCTGAAGCACGGATTCTCTCCCGAGTTCTTCCTTCGAGTTAGGGGGTTGTCTTTGAGGCTCCACGCACCTCCACCGGGGGCATCGGTACTAGACCCGTAACCATGGTGTGAGTTGAGAGCTGCCTTCTGCACCGGCCTGTCTCTCCCACGATTTTACGTAATGGAACCCGTCCCCAGGCTCTCACCCACAGTACACCCTAAACTGCTTCCTCTCACAGGGAGGACGAGGGTAGCTAAAGCACGGTTTCCCTACAGTGTTGCTTCTCCCGGCTGGAACGCGGGCTCTTCGACTTCCATGCGAGAGTGGGGCCGCAGTGCTAACTTCATGAAACAAGTGGGGAGTCGTGTTCTGCTCTCTCCCGGGGCCTGAGCCTCACCCGGAACCTGGGGGTGGGCTCACTTGCAGTGGGCTCCCTCACGCGCACAGCAAAATGCGTCCACCCTCCGGCAGAGGGCTCTTTCAGCCGAAGCAGGGATGCTCTACGGAGTTGTTCCTTTGAGTTAGGTGGTTGGCTACTTAGGCCCGCAGGCACACCCGGGGCCAGGGTCCCAGCCTCATAAACAAGAGGTGTGTTGAGAGCCGCCTCGCGCACCGGCCTGCTTCTCACTCCATTTCACGTGGGGGACCCTTTCCCGGCCTCTCCTACAAGAACACTGGAAAATTGCTCCAGCTTCAGGGACGGCGAAGTTCAGTAAAGCGCAGCTAAGTCGGTAGCATGGATTCTTGGCGTTGGTAGCCCGGTAGCTAGGCATCCAGGCACACGGGGTACAGCAGTGCCAATCTCCTAAACGGAGAGGGGAGTCGACAGCAGCCTTCCTTTACACTCCTGCTTCTCACTCAGAGTTACGTTTTCGTTCCCTTCCCCAAGCTTTCACCAAAACACACGACAGATGACGCTCACGCTCAGGAAGGGCGATCTTTGCTGAGGCAAGGGTTCTCTACAGCTTTGTCCCTTTGCGATGGGTGGGCGGCCGTTAGGACTCCACGCACGCACGGGAGAGCCGATCTAGGTTCCCGAAACAAGAGCTGAGTCGAGAGGTGCCTTCGGCCCATGCCTATTTCTCCCTCGGAATTCTGCTGGGACTCAGTCCCCAGGTTTGCCCTCCAGCAGAGTTGAAAATGCTGCCACCCTGTGCAGAGGCGAATGAGCTGCAGCTGGGAGTCTTTACAGGCTTCTTTCTGCCAGATCAGTGTGGAGCACCCAGCATTCCAGTGCACACATGGAGCAGTGGCGTTAGCTTCAGGTCACAAGCGCTGGGCCAAGGGGTGCCTTCTGGCCCGGACTTCTGCTCCCTGGCTGTCACGGAAGGAGACCGCTCCCCGGACTCTCACCCACGGCAGCCTGGAAGCTGCTTCCTCCCTCCGAGAGGTGGATGGGAGCCAAAGCACGGCTCCTCTATCGTATGGGTTTTCGAGGAAGACTGCTAGCCATTAGACTCCCATGGAAAGTGGGCCCGCAGTGCTCGTTTCATGAAACACGGGAGGAGTCGTGTTCTGCCTCCTGCCGCCCAGGGCCCGAGTCTCACTTCGAAAAGGCTCTCGGCCTCACTTGCCGTGCTCTCCGCATTCCCACAGCAAACGGCTGCCCACCTCAGCAACGGCTATTGGAGCTGAAGCGCGGGTTCTCACCAGAGCTGTGGCTTCCAGTTAGGGGGCTGCCTTTAGGCCTGCACGCACACACGGGGCAACGGGAATGGCCTCGTCCACACGAGGTGAGTTGACAGCTGCCTTCGGCACCGGCCTGTCTCTCCCCCGATTCTCTGTATGGAGCCCGTCCCCAGGCTCTCTCTCACCCACGCTCCACCCTAAACCGCTTCCTCCCGCAGAGAGGTCGACGGTAGCTTAAAGCACGGTTTCTGCACACTGTTGTTTCTCCGAGTTGGAACGCCCGCCTTTAGGCTTCCATGCCCAAGTAGGGCCGCAGGGCTGGCTAGATCAACCACACGGCTAGTCGTGTTCTGCCTTCTGCCGGGGCCTGCGTCTCCCTCGCAAAAGGCTTTGGGCTCCCTTGCAGTGCTCTCCTGCACGCACACCACGCCATGCTTCTACCCTCGGGAGCTGCTGGTTTAGCTGAAGCACGGATTCTCTCCCGAGTTCTTCCTTCGAGTTAGGGGGTTGTCTTTGAGGCTCCACGCACCTCCACCGGGGGCATCGGTACTAGACCCGTAACCATGGTGTGAGTTGAGAGCTGCCTTCTGCACCGGCCTGTCTCTCCCACGATTTTACGTAATGGAACCCGTCCCCAGGCTCTCACCCACAGTACACCCTAAACTGCTTCCTCTCACAGGGAGGACGAGGGTAGCTAAAGCACGGTTTCCCTACAGTGTTGCTTCTCCCGGCTGGAACGCGGGCTCTTCGACTTCCATGCGAGAGTGGGGCCGCAGTGCTAACTTCATGAAACAAGTGGGGAGTCGTGTTCTGCTCTCTCCCGGGGCCTGAGCCTCACCCGGAACCTGGGGGTGGGCTCACTTGCAGTGGGCTCCCTCACGCGCACAGCAAAATGCGTCCACCCTCCGGCAGAGGGCTCTTTCAGCCGAAGCAGGGATGCTCTACGGAGTTGTTCCTTTGAGTTAGGTGGTTGGCTACTTAGGCCCGCAGGCACACCCGGGGCCAGGGTCCCAGCCTCATAAACAAGAGGTGTGTTGAGAGCCGCCTCGCGCACCGGCCTGCTTCTCACTCCATTTCACGTGGGGGACCCTTTCCCGGCCTCTCCTACAAGAACACTGGAAAATTGCTCCAGCTTCAGGGACGGCGAAGTTCAGTAAAGCGCAGCTAAGTCGGTAGCATGGATTCTTGGCGTTGGTAGCCCGGTAGCTAGGCATCCAGGCACACGGGGTACAGCAGTGCCAATCTCCTAAACGGAGAGGGGAGTCGACAGCAGCCTTCCTTTACACTCCTGCTTCTCACTCAGAGTTACGTTTTCGTTCCCTTCCCCAAGCTTTCACCAAAACACACGACAGATGACGCTCACGCTCAGGAAGGGCGATCTTTGCTGAGGCAAGGGTTCTCTACAGCTTTGTCCCTTTGCGATGGGTGGGCGGCCGTTAGGACTCCACGCACGCACGGGAGAGCCGATCTAGGTTCCCGAAACAAGAGCTGAGTCGAGAGGTGCCTTCGGCCCATGCCTATTTCTCCCTCGGAATTCTGCTGGGACTCAGTCCCCAGGTTTGCCCTCCAGCAGAGTTGAAAATGCTGCCACCCTGTGCAGAGGCGAATGAGCTGCAGCTGGGAGTCTTTACAGGCTTCTTTCTGCCAGATCAGTGTGGAGCACCCAGCATTCCAGTGCACACATGGAGCACTGGCGTTAGCTTCAGGTCACAAGCGCTGGGCCAAGGGGTGCCTTCTGGCCCGGACTTCTGCTCCCTGGCTGTCACGGAAGGAGACCGCTCCCCGGACTCTCACCCACGGCAGCCTGGAAGCTGCTTCCTCCCTCCGAGAGGTGGATGGGAGCCAAAGCACGGCTCCTCTATCGTATGGGTTTTCGAGGAAGACTGCTAGCCATTAGACTCCCATGGAAAGTGGGCCCGCAGTGCTCGTTTCATGAAACACGGGAGGAGTCGTGTTCTGCCTCCTGCCGCCCAGGGCCCGAGTCTCACTTCGAAAAGGCTCTCGGCCTCACTTGCCGTGCTCTCCGCATTCCCACAGCAAACGGCTGCCCACCTCAGCAACGGCTATTGGAGCTGAAGCGCGGGTTCTCACCAGAGCTGTGGCTTCCAGTTAGGGGGCTGCCTTTAGGCCTGCACGCACACACGGGGCAACGGGAATGGCCTCGTCCACACGAGGTGAGTTGACAGCTGCCTTCGGCACCGGCCTGTCTCTCCCCCGATTCTCTGTATGGAGCCCGTCCCCAGGCTCTCTCTCACCCACGCTCCACCCTAAACCGCTTCCTCCCGCAGAGAGGTCGACGGTAGCTTAAAGCACGGTTTCTGCACACTGTTGTTTCTCCGAGTTGGAACGCCCGCCTTTAGGCTTCCATGCCCAAGTAGGGCCGCAGGGCTGGCTAGATCAACCACACGGCTAGTCGTGTTCTGCCTTCTGCCGGGGCCTGCGTCTCCCTCGCAAAAGGCTTTGGGCTCCCTTGCAGTGCTCTCCTGCACGCACACCACGCCATGCTTCTACCCTCGGGAGCTGCTGGTTTAGCTGAAGCACGGATTCTCTCCCGAGTTCTTCCTTCGAGTTAGGGGGTTGTCTTTGAGGCTCCACGCACCTCCACCGGGGGCATCGGTACTAGACCCGTAACCATGGTGTGAGTTGAGAGCTGCCTTCTGCACCGGCCTGTCTCTCCCACGATTTTACGTAATGGAACCCGTCCCCAGGCTCTCACCCACAGTACACCCTAAACTGCTTCCTCTCACAGGGAGGACGAGGGTAGCTAAAGCACGGTTTCCCTACAGTGTTGCTTCTCCCGGCTGGAACGCGGGCTCTTCGACTTCCATGCGAGAGTGGGGCCGCAGTGCTAACTTCATGAAACAAGTGGGGAGTCGTGTTCTGCTCTCTCCCGGGGCCTGAGCCTCACCCGGAACCTGGGGGTGGGCTCACTTGCAGTGGGCTCCCTCACGCGCACAGCAAAATGCGTCCACCCTCCGGCAGAGGGCTCTTTCAGCCGAAGCAGGGATGCTCTACGGAGTTGTTCCTTTGAGTTAGGTGGTTGGCTACTTAGGCCCGCAGGCACACCCGGGGCCAGGGTCCCAGCCTCATAAACAAGAGGTGTGTTGAGAGCCGCCTCGCGCACCGGCCTGCTTCTCACTCCATTTCACGTGGGGGACCCTTTCCCGGCCTCTCCTACAAGAACACTGGAAAATTGCTCCAGCTTCAGGGACGGCGAAGTTCACTAAAGCGCAGCTAAGTCGGTAGCATGGATTCTTGGCGTTGGTAGCCCGGTAGCTAGGCATCCAGGCACACGGGGTACAGCAGTGCCAATCTCCTAAACGGAGAGGGGAGTCGACAGCAGCCTTCCTTTACACTCCTGCTTCTCACTCAGAGTTACGTTTTCGTTCCCTTCCCCAAGCTTTCACCAAAACACACGACAGATGACGCTCACGCTCAGGAAGGGCGATCTTTGCTGAGGCAAGGGTTCTCTACAGCTTTGTCCCTTTGCGATGGGTGGGCGGCCGTTAGGACTCCACGCACGCACGGGAGAGCCGATCTAGGTTCCCGAAACAAGAGCTGAGTCGAGAGGTGCCTTCGGCCCATGCCTATTTCTCCCTCGGAATTCTGCTGGGACTCAGTCCCCAGGTTTGCCCTCCAGCAGAGTTGAAAATGCTGCCACCCTGTGCAGAGGCGAATGAGCTGCAGCTGGGAGTCTTTACAGGCTTCTTTCTGCCAGATCAGTGTGGAGCACCCAGCATTCCAGTGCACACATGGAGCAGTGGCGTTAGCTTCAGGTCACAAGCGCTGGGCCAAGGGGTGCCTTCTGGCCCGGACTTCTGCTCCCTGGCTGTCACGGAAGGAGACCGCTCCCCGGACTCTCACCCACGGCAGCCTGGAAGCTGCTTCCTCCCTCCGAGAGGTGGATGGGAGCCAAAGCACGGCTCCTCTATCGTATGGGTTTTCGAGGAAGACTGCTAGCCATTAGACTCCCATGGAAAGTGGGCCCGCAGTGCTCGTTTCATGAAACACGGGAGGAGTCGTGTTCTGCCTCCTGCCGCCCAGGGCCCGAGTCTCACTTCGAAAAGGCTCTCGGCCTCACTTGCCGTGCTCTCCGCATTCCCACAGCAAACGGCTGCCCACCTCAGCAACGGCTATTGGAGCTGAAGCGCGGGTTCTCACCAGAGCTGTGGCTTCCAGTTAGGGGGCTGCCTTTAGGCCTGCACGCACACACGGGGCAACGGGAATGGCCTCGTCCACACGAGGTGAGTTGACAGCTGCCTTCGGCACCGGCCTGTCTCTCCCCCGATTCTCTGTATGGAGCCCGTCCCCAGGCTCTCTCTCACCCACGCTCCACCCTAAACCGCTTCCTCCCGCAGAGAGGTCGACGGTAGCTTAAAGCACGGTTTCTGCACACTGTTGTTTCTCCGAGTTGGAACGCCCGCCTTTAGGCTTCCATGCCCAAGTAGGGCCGCAGGGCTGGCTAGATCAACCACACGGCTAGTCGTGTTCTGCCTTCTGCCGGGGCCTGCGTCTCCCTCGCAAAAGGCTTTGGGCTCCCTTGCAGTGCTCTCCTGCACGCACACCACGCCATGCTTCTACCCTCGGGAGCTGCTGGTTTAGCTGAAGCACGGATTCTCTCCCGAGTTCTTCCTTCGAGTTAGGGGGTTGTCTTTGAGGCTCCACGCACCTCCACCGGGGGCATCGGTACTAGACCCGTCACCATGGTGTGAGTTGAGAGCTGCCTTCTGCACCGGCCTGTCTCTCCCACGATTTTACGTAATGGAACCCGTCCCCAGGCTCTCACCCACAGTACACCCTAAACTGCTTCCTCTCACAGGGAGGACGAGGGTAGCTAAAGCACGGTTTCCCTACAGTGTTGCTTCTCCCGGCTGGAACGCGGGCTCTTCGACTTCCATGCGAGAGTGGGGCCGCAGTGCTAACTTCATGAAACAAGTGGGGAGTCGTGTTCTGCTCTCTCCCGGGGCCTGAGCCTCACCCGGAACCTGGGGGTGGGCTCACTTGCAGTGGGCTCCCTCACGCGCACAGCAAAATGCGTCCACCCTCCGGCAGAGGGCTCTTTCAGCCGAAGCAGGGATGCTCTACGGAGTTGTTCCTTTGAGTTAGGTGGTTGGCTACTTAGGCCCGCAGGCACACCCGGGGCCAGGGTCCCAGCCTCATAAACAAGAGGTGTGTTGAGAGCCGCCTCGCGCACCGGCCTGCTTCTCACTCCATTTCACGTGGGGGACCCTTTCCCGGCCTCTCCTACAAGAACACTGGAAAATTGCTCCAGCTTCAGGGACGGCGAAGTTCAGTAAAGCGCAGCTAAGTCGGTAGCATGGATTCTTGGCGTTGGTAGCCCGGTAGCTAGGCATCCAGGCACACGGGGTACAGCAGTGCCAATCTCCTAAACGGAGAGGGGAGTCGACAGCAGCCTTCCTTTACACTCCTGCTTCTCACTCAGAGTTACGTTTTCGTTCCCTTCCCCAAGCTTTCACCAAAACACACGACAGATGACGCTCACGCTCAGGAAGGGCGATCTTTGCTGAGGCAAGGGTTCTCTACAGCTTTGTCCCTTTGCGATGGGTGGGCGGCCGTTAGGACTCCACGCACGCACGGGAGAGCCGATCTAGGTTCCCGAAACAAGAGCTGAGTCGAGAGGTGCCTTCGGCCCATGCCTATTTCTCCCTCGGAATTCTGCTGGGACTCAGTCCCCAGGTTTGCCCTCCAGCAGAGTTGAAAATGCTGCCACCCTGTGCAGAGGCGAATGAGCTGCAGCTGGGAGTCTTTACAGGCTTCTTTCTGCCAGATCAGTGTGGAGCACCCAGCATTCCAGTGCACACATGGAGCAGTGGCGTTAGCTTCAGGTCACAAGCGCTGGGCCAAGGGGTGCCTTCTGGCCCGGACTTCTGCTCCCTGGCTGTCACGGAAGGAGACCGCTCCCCGGACTCTCACCCACGGCAGCCTGGAAGCTGCTTCCTCCCTCCGAGAGGTGGATGGGAGCCAAAGCACGGCTCCTCTATCGTATGGGTTTTCGAGGAAGACTGCTAGCCATTAGACTCCCATGGAAAGTGGGCCCGCAGTGCTCGTTTCATGAAACACGGGAGGAGTCGTGTTCTGCCTCCTGCCGCCCAGGGCCCGAGTCTCACTTCGAAAAGGCTCTCGGCCTCACTTGCCGTGCTCTCCGCATTCCCACAGCAAACGGCTGCCCACCTCAGCAACGGCTATTGGAGCTGAAGCGCGGGTTCTCACCAGAGCTGTGGCTTCCAGTTAGGGGGCTGCCTTTAGGCCTGCACGCACACACGGGGCAACGGGAATGGCCTCGTCCACACGAGGTGAGTTGACAGCTGCCTTCGGCACCGGCCTGTCTCTCCCCCGATTCTCTGTATGGAGCCCGTCCCCAGGCTCTCTCTCACCCACGCTCCACCCTAAACCGCTTCCTCCCGCAGAGAGGTCGACGGTAGCTTAAAGCACGGTTTCTGCACACTGTTGTTTCTCCGAGTTGGAACGCCCGCCTTTAGGCTTCCATGCCCAAGTAGGGCCGCAGGGCTGGCTAGATCAACCACACGGCTAGTCGTGTTCTGCCTTCTGCCGGGGCCTGCGTCTCCCTCGCAAAAGGCTTTGGGCTCCCTTGCAGTGCTCTCCTGCACGCACACCACGCCATGCTTCTACCCTCGGGAGCTGCTGGTTTAGCTGAAGCACGGATTCTCTCCCGAGTTCTTCCTTCGAGTTAGGGGGTTGTCTTTGAGGCTCCACGCACCTCCACCGGGGGCATCGGTACTAGACCCGTCACCATGGTGTGAGTTGAGAGCTGCCTTCTGCACCGGCCTGTCTCTCCCACGATTTTACGTAATGGAACCCGTCCCCAGGCTCTCACCCACAGTACACCCTAAACTGCTTCCTCTCACAGGGAGGACGAGGGTAGCTAAAGCACGGTTTCCCTACAGTGTTGCTTCTCCCGGCTGGAACGCGGGCTCTTCGACTTCCATGCGAGAGTGGGGCCGCAGTGCTAACTTCATGAAACAAGTGGGGAGTCGTGTTCTGCTCTCTCCCGGGGCCTGAGCCTCACCCGGAACCTGGGGGTGGGCTCACTTGCAGTGGGCTCCCTCACGCGCACAGCAAAATGCGTCCACCCTCCGGCAGAGGGCTCTTTCAGCCGAAGCAGGGATGCTCTACGGAGTTGTTCCTTTGAGTTAGGTGGTTGGCTACTTAGGCCCGCAGGCACACCCGGGGCCAGGGTCCCAGCCTCATAAACAAGAGGTGTGTTGAGAGCCGCCTCGCGCACCGGCCTGCTTCTCACTCCATTTCACGTGGGGGACCCTTTCCCGGCCTCTCCTACAAGAACACTGGAAAATTGCTCCAGCTTCAGGGACGGCGAAGTTCACTAAAGCGCAGCTAAGTCGGTAGCATGGATTCTTGGCGTTGGTAGCCCGGTAGCTAGGCATCCAGGCACACGGGGTACAGCAGTGCCAATCTCCTAAACGGAGAGGGGAGTCGACAGCAGCCTTCCTTTACACTCCTGCTTCTCACTCAGAGTTACGTTTTCGTTCCCTTCCCCAAGCTTTCACCAAAACACACGACAGATGACGCTCACGCTCAGGAAGGGCGATCTTTGCTGAGGCAAGGGTTCTCTACAGCTTTGTCCCTTTGCGATGGGTGGGCGGCCGTTAGGACTCCACGCACGCACGGGAGAGCCGATCTAGGTTCCCGAAACAAGAGCTGAGTCGAGAGGTGCCTTCGGCCCATGCCTATTTCTCCCTCGGAATTCTGCTGGGACTCAGTCCCCAGGTTTGCCCTCCAGCAGAGTTGAAAATGCTGCCACCCTGTGCAGAGGCGAATGAGCTGCAGCTGGGAGTCTTTACAGGCTTCTTTCTGCCAGATCAGTGTGGAGCACCCAGCATTCCAGTGCACACATGGAGCAGTGGCGTTAGCTTCAGGTCACAAGCGCTGGGCCAAGGGGTGCCTTCTGGCCCGGACTTCTGCTCCCTGGCTGTCACGGAAGGAGACCGCTCCCCGGACTCTCACCCACGGCAGCCTGGAAGCTGCTTCCTCCCTCCGAGAGGTGGATGGGAGCCAAAGCACGGCTCCTCTATCGTATGGGTTTTCGAGGAAGACTGCTAGCCATTAGACTCCCATGGAAAGTGGGCCCGCAGTGCTCGTTTCATGAAACACGGGAGGAGTCGTGTTCTGCCTCCTGCCGCCCAGGGCCCGAGTCTCACTTCGAAAAGGCTCTCGGCCTCACTTGCCGTGCTCTCCGCATTCCCACAGCAAACGGCTGCCCACCTCAGCAACGGCTATTGGAGCTGAAGCGCGGGTTCTCACCAGAGCTGTGGCTTCCAGTTAGGGGGCTGCCTTTAGGCCTGCACGCACACACGGGGCAACGGGAATGGCCTCGTCCACACGAGGTGAGTTGACAGCTGCCTTCGGCACCGGCCTGTCTCTCCCCCGATTCTCTGTATGGAGCCCGTCCCCAGGCTCTCTCTCACCCACGCTCCACCCTAAACCGCTTCCTCCCGCAGAGAGGTCGACGGTAGCTTAAAGCACGGTTTCTGCACACTGTTGTTTCTCCGAGTTGGAACGCCCGCCTTTAGGCTTCCATGCCCAAGTAGGGCCGCAGGGCTGGCTAGATCAACCACACGGCTAGTCGTGTTCTGCCTTCTGCCGGGGCCTGCGTCTCCCTCGCAAAAGGCTTTGGGCTCCCTTGCAGTGCTCTCCTGCACGCACACCACGCCATGCTTCTACCCTCGGGAGCTGCTGGTTTAGCTGAAGCACGGATTCTCTCCCGAGTTCTTCCTTCGAGTTAGGGGGTTGTCTTTGAGGCTCCACGCACCTCCACCGGGGGCATCGGTACTAGACCCGTCACCATGGTGTGAGTTGAGAGCTGCCTTCTGCACCGGCCTGTCTCTCCCACGATTTTACGTAATGGAACCCGTCCCCAGGCTCTCACCCACAGTACACCCTAAACTGCTTCCTCTCACAGGGAGGACGAGGGTAGCTAAAGCACGGTTTCCCTACAGTGTTGCTTCTCCCGGCTGGAACGCGGGCTCTTCGACTTCCATGCGAGAGTGGGGCCGCAGTGCTAACTTCATGAAACAAGTGGGGAGTCGTGTTCTGCTCTCTCCCGGGGCCTGAGCCTCACCCGGAACCTGGGGGTGGGCTCACTTGCAGTGGGCTCCCTCACGCGCACAGCAAAATGCGTCCACCCTCCGGCAGAGGGCTCTTTCAGCCGAAGCAGGGATGCTCTACGGAGTTGTTCCTTTGAGTTAGGTGGTTGGCTACTTAGGCCCGCAGGCACACCCGGGGCCAGGGTCCCAGCCTCATAAACAAGAGGTGTGTTGAGAGCCGCCTCGCGCACCGGCCTGCTTCTCACTCCATTTCACGTGGGGGACCCTTTCCCGGCCTCTCCTACAAGAACACTGGAAAATTGCTCCAGCTTCAGGGACGGCGAAGTTCACTAAAGCGCAGCTAAGTCGGTAGCATGGATTCTTGGCGTTGGTAGCCCGGTAGCTAGGCATCCAGGCACACGGGGTACAGCAGTGCCAATCTCCTAAACGGAGAGGGGAGTCGACAGCAGCCTTCCTTTACACTCCTGCTTCTCACTCAGAGTTACGTTTTCGTTCCCTTCCCCAAGCTTTCACCAAAACACACGACAGATGACGCTCACGCTCAGGAAGGGCGATCTTTGCTGAGGCAAGGGTTCTCTACAGCTTTGTCCCTTTGCGATGGGTGGGCGGCCGTTAGGACTCCACGCACGCACGGGAGAGCCGATCTAGGTTCCCGAAACAAGAGCTGAGTCGAGAGGTGCCTTCGGCCCATGCCTATTTCTCCCTCGGAATTCTGCTGGGACTCAGTCCCCAGGTTTGCCCTCCAGCAGAGTTGAAAATGCTGCCACCCTGTGCAGAGGCGAATGAGCTGCAGCTGGGAGTCTTTACAGGCTTCTTTCTGCCAGATCAGTGTGGAGCACCCAGCATTCCAGTGCACACATGGAGCAGTGGCGTTAGCTTCAGGTCACAAGCGCTGGGCCAAGGGGTGCCTTCTGGCCCGGACTTCTGCTCCCTGGCTGTCACGGAAGGAGACCGCTCCCCGGACTCTCACCCACGGCAGCCTGGAAGCTGCTTCCTCCCTCCGAGAGGTGGATGGGAGCCAAAGCACGGCTCCTCTATCGTATGGGTTTTCGAGGAAGACTGCTAGCCATTAGACTCCCATGGAAAGTGGGCCCGCAGTGCTCGTTTCATGAAACACGGGAGGAGTCGTGTTCTGCCTCCTGCCGCCCAGGGCCCGAGTCTCACTTCGAAAAGGCTCTCGGCCTCACTTGCCGTGCTCTCCGCATTCCCACAGCAAACGGCTGCCCACCTCAGCAACGGCTATTGGAGCTGAAGCGCGGGTTCTCACCAGAGCTGTGGCTTCCAGTTAGGGGGCTGCCTTTAGGCCTGCACGCACACACGGGGCAACGGGAATGGCCTCGTCCACACGAGGTGAGTTGACAGCTGCCTTCGGCACCGGCCTGTCTCTCCCCCGATTCTCTGTATGGAGCCCGTCCCCAGGCTCTCTCTCACCCACGCTCCACCCTAAACCGCTTCCTCCCGCAGAGAGGTCGACGGTAGCTTAAAGCACGGTTTCTGCACACTGTTGTTTCTCCGAGTTGGAACGCCCGCCTTTAGGCTTCCATGCCCAAGTAGGGCCGCAGGGCTGGCTAGATCAACCACACGGCTAGTCGTGTTCTGCCTTCTGCCGGGGCCTGCGTCTCCCTCGCAAAAGGCTTTGGGCTCCCTTGCAGTGCTCTCCTGCACGCACACCACGCCATGCTTCTACCCTCGGGAGCTGCTGGTTTAGCTGAAGCACGGATTCTCTCCCGAGTTCTTCCTTCGAGTTAGGGGGTTGTCTTTGAGGCTCCACGCACCTCCACCGGGGGCATCGGTACTAGACCCGTCACCATGGTGTGAGTTGAGAGCTGCCTTCTGCACCGGCCTGTCTCTCCCACGATTTTACGTAATGGAACCCGTCCCCAGGCTCTCACCCACAGTACACCCTAAACTGCTTCCTCTCACAGGGAGGACGAGGGTAGCTAAAGCACGGTTTCCCTACAGTGTTGCTTCTCCCGGCTGGAACGCGGGCTCTTCGACTTCCATGCGAGAGTGGGGCCGCAGTGCTAACTTCATGAAACAAGTGGGGAGTCGTGTTCTGCTCTCTCCCGGGGCCTGAGCCTCACCCGGAACCTGGGGGTGGGCTCACTTGCAGTGGGCTCCCTCACGCGCACAGCAAAATGCGTCCACCCTCCGGCAGAGGGCTCTTTCAGCCGAAGCAGGGATGCTCTACGGAGTTGTTCCTTTGAGTTAGGTGGTTGGCTACTTAGGCCCGCAGGCACACCCGGGGCCAGGGTCCCAGCCTCATAAACAAGAGGTGTGTTGAGAGCCGCCTCGCGCACCGGCCTGCTTCTCACTCCATTTCACGTGGGGGACCCTTTCCCGGCCTCTCCTACAAGAACACTGGAAAATTGCTCCAGCTTCAGGGACGGCGAAGTTCACTAAAGCGCAGCTAAGTCGGTAGCATGGATTCTTGGCGTTGGTAGCCCGGTAGCTAGGCATCCAGGCACACGGGGTACAGCAGTGCCAATCTCCTAAACGGAGAGGGGAGTCGACAGCAGCCTTCCTTTACACTCCTGCTTCTCACTCAGAGTTACGTTTTCGTTCCCTTCCCCAAGCTTTCACCAAAACACACGACAGATGACGCTCACGCTCAGGAAGGGCGATCTTTGCTGAGGCAAGGGTTCTCTACAGCTTTGTCCCTTTGCGATGGGTGGGCGGCCGTTAGGACTCCACGCACGCACGGGAGAGCCGATCTAGGTTCCCGAAACAAGAGCTGAGTCGAGAGGTGCCTTCGGCCCATGCCTATTTCTCCCTCGGAATTCTGCTGGGACTCAGTCCCCAGGTTTGCCCTCCAGCAGAGTTGAAAATGCTGCCACCCTGTGCAGAGGCGAATGAGCTGCAGCTGGGAGTCTTTACAGGCTTCTTTCTGCCAGATCAGTGTGGAGCACCCAGCATTCCAGTGCACACATGGAGCAGTGGCGTTAGCTTCAGGTCACAAGCGCTGGGCCAAGGGGTGCCTTCTGGCCCGGACTTCTGCTCCCTGGCTGTCACGGAAGGAGACCGCTCCCCGGACTCTCACCCACGGCAGCCTGGAAGCTGCTTCCTCCCTCCGAGAGGTGGATGGGAGCCAAAGCACGGCTCCTCTATCGTATGGGTTTTCGAGGAAGACTGCTAGCCATTAGACTCCCATGGAAAGTGGGCCCGCAGTGCTCGTTTCATGAAACACGGGAGGAGTCGTGTTCTGCCTCCTGCCGCCCAGGGCCCGAGTCTCACTTCGAAAAGGCTCTCGGCCTCACTTGCCGTGCTCTCCGCATTCCCACAGCAAACGGCTGCCCACCTCAGCAACGGCTATTGGAGCTGAAGCGCGGGTTCTCACCAGAGCTGTGGCTTCCAGTTAGGGGGCTGCCTTTAGGCCTGCACGCACACACGGGGCAACGGGAATGGCCTCGTCCACACGAGGTGAGTTGACAGCTGCCTTCGGCACCGGCCTGTCTCTCCCCCGATTCTCTGTATGGAGCCCGTCCCCAGGCTCTCTCTCACCCACGCTCCACCCTAAACCGCTTCCTCCCGCAGAGAGGTCGACGGTAGCTTAAAGCACGGTTTCTGCACACTGTTGTTTCTCCGAGTTGGAACGCCCGCCTTTAGGCTTCCATGCCCAAGTAGGGCCGCAGGGCTGGCTAGATCAACCACACGGCTAGTCGTGTTCTGCCTTCTGCCGGGGCCTGCGTCTCCCTCGCAAAAGGCTTTGGGCTCCCTTGCAGTGCTCTCCTGCACGCACACCACGCCATGCTTCTACCCTCGGGAGCTGCTGGTTTAGCTGAAGCACGGATTCTCTCCCGAGTTCTTCCTTCGAGTTAGGGGGTTGTCTTTGAGGCTCCACGCACCTCCACCGGGGGCATCGGTACTAGACCCGTCACCATGGTGTGAGTTGAGAGCTGCCTTCTGCACCGGCCTGTCTCTCCCACGATTTTACGTAATGGAACCCGTCCCCAGGCTCTCACCCACAGTACACCCTAAACTGCTTCCTCTCACAGGGAGGACGAGGGTAGCTAAAGCACGGTTTCCCTACAGTGTTGCTTCTCCCGGCTGGAACGCGGGCTCTTCGACTTCCATGCGAGAGTGGGGCCGCAGTGCTAACTTCATGAAACAAGTGGGGAGTCGTGTTCTGCTCTCTCCCGGGGCCTGAGCCTCACCCGGAACCTGGGGGTGGGCTCACTTGCAGTGGGCTCCCTCACGCGCACAGCAAAATGCGTCCACCCTCCGGCAGAGGGCTCTTTCAGCCGAAGCAGGGATGCTCTACGGA
>NW_026992158.1:0-21518 GCF_029215605.1 Mirounga angustirostris | reverse complement strand
TCGGGGGTTCAGTGCGGGTCTGAGTGTTGGATCCTCGTTCTCCCCGTGTCTCTCTCTTCCTCTCTCGCTCCGACTACCCCTCCGTGTGCCTGTCTGTCTTTCCCTGTGTGTCTGTGTGTCTGTCTCTGTCAGCCGGGCTCCCGTATCGCTCAGTCCTGTCCTGGTGATGGGGGGTGCGTGGGGGGGGTGTCAGGGGAAGGTTGGCGGGGGAGGGGCCACGGGGGTGGACTGCTGCCCAGGGTCTCTGGTTGGGGAGTTCGGGGCGCTGTGAACACTCCGCATGCCTGCCTCCAAGACCGAACGCCCCCCCTAGGCATCTCGGGTTCCAAACCACAGTGGCAGTGGCGGCGGCGGCGGCGGCGTAGGAGGAGGCGGCGGCGGCGGGAGCGGCGGCGGAGGGGGCGGTCCGGCTGGGAAGTCCAGAGACAGTTGGGGAGATCGCCGGGACTTCTGGGACTCTGAGATGCTGGAGGCGCCTCACCCCAAGGCAGGCTCGCAGGCACGCAGGAGCCAAGGCCAGGGCAGGCGGAGGGGTTGACGAGAGGAGCACGCTGGGGCTCGGAGGCCCAGAGCAGTCTGCTGTGGGTCGCAGCAGCAGCCTCTCAGGCCTCTGGCCCTAGCGGCCTGATGGCAGCGCATCTCTTCTGCTCTTGGAAGCTAAGCAGGGTCGGATCCGCTCAGGACTTGGATGGGAGACCGTTCCCGGGTGCCCTGCACTCTTGTTCTGAGGCTACTTTCTTGGCTTTTTTCTTTCTCCTTCGGCCTCCCTTCTTCTCCCTGTGCCTCCACCGCCCCCCTTTGCCCAGCAAGCCTTCCTCCAAACATCCCTTGCCCCGTTGCCCCCTTACCCCCGGGCACCCCACGGCGGTTCACAGGCCCGCTGGAGCCGCCCGCTGCAGCGACAGGCGGCTCCAACCCAGCTCCTCCAACTCCAAGTCACAAGGCCCACCCTCACAGGAACCAGTGGGGCTCGCGGGGGGGCGATGGGAAGGGGGTGGGGAGGCTGAGGCGGCAGAGAGGGCTGCCGCTTCGGAGGGAGGGAGTGGGCGAAGGTGGCGAGGACTGGGGGGGCGATGGGGCGGGGGGAGCGCGGGCGGGAGTTCACCCTGCCTCCCATGCGTGCACTCCCTGGTTCCTGGCCTTGGGGCCCTCATGCCGCCGCCCCTCGCCATTCCCTTGGGCCGCCCTGGATGCCCAAGCCGCCGAACAACCGGCTCCCCCTGGTGACTGGGCACGCCTACACCTTCTCCCACCAGCCCTGGGCTGCGCTCCAGCCCCGCAGGGCCTTCTCTTCCTTCCCGCCGACCACCGTCCCTTTGCCCCTGGGCCCCGCCCTGGGCCCTCCCTCCCTCTGCCCAGCACCAAAATGGCCGACCGCCCTGGCCCTCGGGGCCGCTGGCACCCTGGGCCGAAGTCCTTCTCCCCACAGCAGCGCAGCTAACAGCAAGGCCCGCTCCCTCAGCAAGGCAGTGGGGGCGCGCCCGGCACCACGGCGTCGGCGTCGAGGGGTACCCCTAAATAAACGACGAGACCAAGGAAAGAGTCCCCCGCATGCCCCCAGGCCAGTGTGGTTGCTGGGCAGGCATGGGAGCAGAAGGGGATTCCAGGCAACTTGGCTGTGCTTCCTGGCGCTCCGAGGGGCTCCTCTAGCAGCACCAGGGCGCGGTCAGCTTGCCAAAACCTGGCCAAGCTCCACCACACCCCCAGAGGCTAGCTGCCTCGCCAACACAGCCTCCGGTGTGTGTGGTGTGTGTCTGGGTCCCTTGCGTGCACCGGCGAGTCCGTCCCTTTCCGTGTCCCCATCCGCATCCAGGTCAGGGTCTCTGTCTGTCTGTTCGGGGGTTCAGTGCGGGTCTGTGTGTTGGATCCTCGTTCTCCCCGTGTCTCTCTCTTCCTCTCTCGCTCCGACTACCCCTCCGTGTGCCTCTCTGTCTTTCCCTGTGTGTCTGTGTGTCTGTCTCTGTCAGCCGGGCTCCCGTATCTCTCAGTCCTGTCCTGGTGATGGGGGGTGCGTGGGGGGTTGTCAGGGGAAGGTTGGCGGGGGTGGGGCCACGGGGGTGGACTGCTGCCCAGGGTCTCTGGTTGGGGAGTTCGGGGCGCTGTGAACACTCCGCATGCCTGCCTCCAAGACCGAACGCCCCCCCTAGGCATCTCGGGTTCCAAACCACAGTGGCGGCGGCGGCGGCGGCGGCGGCGTAGGAGGAGGCGACGGCGGCGGGAGCGGCGGCGGAGGGGGCGGTCCGGCTGGGAAGTCCAGAGACAGTTGGGGAGATCGCCGGGACTTCTGCGACTCTGAGATGCTGGAGGCGCCTCACCCCAAGGCAGGCGCGCAGGCACGCAGGAGCCAAGGCCAGGGCAGGCGGAGGGGTTGACGAGAGGAGCACGCTGGGGCTCGGAGGCCCAGAGCAGTCTGCTGGGAGTCGCAGCATCAGCCTCTCAGGCCTTTGGCCCTAGCGGCCTGATGGCAGCGCATCTCTTCTGCTCTTGGAAGCTAAGCAGGGTCGGATCCGCTCAGGACTTGGATGGGAGACCGTTCCCGGGTGCCCTGCACTCTTGTTCTGAGGCTACTTTCTTGGCTTTTTTCTTTCTCCTTCGGCCTCCCTTCTTCTCCCTGTGCCTCCACCGCCCCCCTTTGCCCAGCAAGCCTTCCTCCAAACATCCCTTGCCCCGTTGCCCCCTTACCCCCGGGCACCCCACGGCGGTTCATAGGCCCGCTGGAGCCGCCCGCTGCAGCGACAGGCGGCTCGAATCCAGCTCCTCCAACTCCAAGTCACAAGGCCCACCCTCACAGGAACCAGTGGGGCTCGCTGGGGGGCGATGGGAACGGGGTGTGGAGGCTGAGGCCTCAGAGAGGGCAGCCGCTACGGAGGGAGGGAGTGGGCGAAGGTGGCGAGGACTGGGGGGCGATGGGGAGGGGGGAGCGCGTGCGGGAGTTCACCCTGCCTCCCATGCGTGCCCTCCCTCGTTCCTGCCCTTGGGGCCCTCATGCCGCCGCCCCTCGCCTTTCCCTTGGGTCGCCCTGGATGCCCAAGCCACCGGACAACAGGCTCCCCCTGGTGACTGGGCACGCCTACACCTTCTCCCACCAGCCCTGCGCTGCGCTCCAGCCCCGCAGGGCCTTCTCTTCCTTCCCGCCGACCACCGTCCCTTTGCCCCTGGGCCCCGCCCTGGGCCCTCGCTCCCTCTGCCCAGCACCAAAGATGGCCGACCGCCCTGGACCTTGGGGCCGCTGGCACCCTGAGCCTAAGTCCTTCTCCCCACAGCAGCGCACCTAACAGCGAGGCCCGCTCCCTCAGCAAGGCAGTGGGGGCGCGCCCGGCACCACGGCGTCGGCGTCGAGGGGTACCCCCAAATAAACGACGAGACCAAGGAAAGAGTCCCCCGCATGCCCCCAGGCCAGTGTAGTTGCTGGGCAGGCATGGGAGCAGAAGGGGATTCCAGGCAACTTGGCTGTGCTTCCTGGCGCTCCGAGGGGCTCCTCTAGCAGCACCAGGGCACGGTCAGCTTGCCAAAACCTGGCCAAGCTCCACCACACCCCCAGAGGCTAGCTGCCTCGCCAACACAGCCTCCGGTGTGTGTGGTGTGTGTCTGGGTCCCTTGCGTGCACCGGCGAGTCCGTCCCTTTCCGTGTCCCCATCCGCATCCAGGTCAGGGTCTCTGTCTGTCTGTTCGGGGGTTCAGTGCGGGTCTGTGTGTTGGATCCTCGTTCTCCCCGTGTCTCTCTCTTCCTCTCTCGCTCCGACTACCCCTCCGTGTGCCTCTCTGTCTTTCCCTGTGTGTCTGTGTGTCTGTCTCTGTCAGCCGGGCTCCCGTATCTCTCAGTCCTGTCCTGGTGATGGGGGGTGCGTGGGGGGTTGTCAGGGGAAGGTTGGCGGGGGTGGGGCCACGGGGGTGGACTGCTGCCCAGGGTCTCTGGTTGGGGAGTTCGGGGCGCTGTGAACACTCCGCATGCCTGCCTCCAAGACCGAACGCCCCCCCTAGGCATCTCGGGTTCCAAACCACAGTGGCGGCGGCGGCGGCGGCGGCGGCGTAGGAGGAGGCGACGGCGGCGGGAGCGGCGGCGGAGGGGGCGGTCCGGCTGGGAAGTCCAGAGACAGTTGGGGAGATCGCCGGGACTTCTGCGACTCTGAGATGCTGGAGGCGCCTCACCCCAAGGCAGGCGCGCAGGCACGCAGGAGCCAAGGCCAGGGCAGGCGGAGGGGTTGACGAGAGGAGCACGCTGGGGCTCGGAGGCCAAGAGCAGTCTGCTGGGAGTCGCAGCATCAGCCTCTCAGGCCTTTGGCCCTAGCGGCCTGATGGCAGCGCATCTCTTCTGCTCTTGGAAGCTAAGCAGGGTCGGATCCGCTCAGGACTTGGATGGGAGACCGTTCCCGGGTGCCCTGCACTCTTGTTCTGAGGCTACTTTCTTGGCTTTTTTCTTTCTCCTTCGGCCTCCCTTCTTCTCCCTGTGCCTCCACCGCCCCCCTTTGCCCAGCAAGCCTTCCTCCAAACATCCCTTGCCCCGTTGCCCCCTTACCCCCGGGCACCCCACGGCGGTTCATAGGCCCGCTGGAGCCGCCCGCTGCAGCGACAGGCGGCTCGAATCCAGCTCCTCCAACTCCAAGTCACAAGGCCCACCCTCACAGGAACCAGTGGGGCTCGCTGGGGGGCGATGGGAACGGGGTGTGGAGGCTGAGGCCTCAGAGAGGGCAGCCGCTACGGAGGGAGGGAGTGGGCGAAGGTGGCGAGGACTGGGGGGCGATGGGGAGGGGGGAGCGCGTGCGGGAGTTCACCCTGCCTCCCATGCGTGCCCTCCCTCGTTCCTGCCCTTGGGGCCCTCATGCCGCCGCCCCTCGCCTTTCCCTTGGGTCGCCCTGGATGCCCAAGCCACCGGACAACAGGCTCCCCCTGGTGACTGGGCACGCCTACACCTTCTCCCACCAGCCCTGCGCTGCGCTCCAGCCCCGCAGGGCCTTCTCTTCCTTCCCGCCGACCACCGTCCCTTTGCCCCTGGGCCCCGCCCTGGGCCCTCGCTCCCTCTGCCCAGCACCAAAGATGGCCGACCGCCCTGGACCTTGGGGCCGCTGGCACCCTGAGCCTAAGTCCTTCTCCCCACAGCAGCGCACCTAACAGCGAGGCCCGCTCCCTCAGCAAGGCAGTGGGGGCGCGCCCGGCACCACGGCGTCGGCGTCGAGGGGTACCCCCAAATAAACGACGAGACCAAGGAAAGAGTCCCCCGCATGCCCCCAGGCCAGTGTAGTTGCTGGGCAGGCATGGGAGCAGAAGGGGATTCCAGGCAACTTGGCTGTGCTTCCTGGCGCTCCGAGGGGCTCCTCTAGCAGCACCAGGGCGCGGTCAGCTTGCCAAAACCTGGCCAAGCTCCACCACACCCCCAGAGGCTAGCTGCCTCGCCAACACAGCCTCCGGTGTGTGTGGTGTGTGTCTGGGTCCCTTGCGTGCACCGGCGAGGCTGTCCCTTTCCGTGTCCCCATCCGCATCCAGGTCAGGATCTCTGTGTGTCTGTTCGGGGGTTCAGTGCGGGTCTGTGTGTTGGATCCTCGGTCTCCCCGTGTCTCTCTCTTCCTCTCTCGCTCCGACTACCCCTCCGTGCGTATCTCTGGCTTTCCCTGTGTGTCTTTGTGTCTGTCTATGTCAGCCGGGCTCCCGTATCTCTCAGTCCTGTCCTGGTGATGGGGGGTTCGTGGGGGAGGGGTGTCACGGGAAGGATAGAGGGGGACGGGCCACGGCGGTGGACTGCTGCCCAGGGTCTCTGGTGGCGCCCTTGACTTCGGGCCGCCATTGAGCAAGGCGGGGTGGCTTGCCACGCTAGACCCAGGGCTGCGGTTGGGGAGTTGGGGGCGCTGAGAACACTCCGCATGCCTGCCTCCAAGACCGAACGCCCCCCCTAGGCATCTCGGGTTCCAAACGACAGCGGCGGCGGAGGCGGCGGTGGCGGCGGGGGAGGAGGAGGAGGAGGAGGAGGAGGAGGAGGAGGAGGCGGCGGCGGGAGCGGCGGCGGAGGGGGCGGTCCTGCTGGGAAGTCCAGAGACACTTGGGGAGATCGCCAGGACTTCTGCGACTCTGAGATGCTGGAGGCGCCTCACCCCAAGGCAGGCTCGCAGGCACGCAGGAGCAAAGCACAGGGCAGGTGGAGGGGTGACAAGAGGAGCACGCTGGGGCCCGGAGGCCCAGAGCAGTCTGATGTGGGTCGCAGCAGCAGCCTCTCAGGCCTATGGCCCTAGTGGCCTGATGGCAGCGCATCTCTTCTGCTCTTGGAAGCTAAGCAGGGTCGGATCCGGTCAGGACTTGGATGGGAGACCGTTCCCGGGTGCCCTGGACTCTGGTTCTGAGGCTACTTTCTTGGCTTTTTTCTTTCTCCTTCGGCCTCCCTTCTTCTCCCTGTGCCTCCACCGCCCCCCTTTGCCCAGCAAGCCTTCCTCCAAACATCCCTTGCTCCGCTGCCCCCTTACTCCCGGGCACCCCACGGCGATTCACAGGCCCGCTGGAGCCGCCCGCTGCAGGGACTGGCGGCTCCAACCCAGCTCCTCCAACTCCAAGCAACAAGGCCCACCCTCACAGGAACCAGTGGGGCTCGCTGGGCGGCGATGGGAACGGGGTGGGGAGGTTGAGGCAGCAGAGAGGACAGCCGCAACGGAGGGAGGGAGTGGGCGAAGGTGGCGAGGACTGGGGGGGCGTTGGGGCCGGGGGAGGGCGTGCGGGAGTTGACCCTGCCTCCCATGCGTGCACTCCCTGGTTCCTGGCCTTGGGGCCCTCATGCCGCCGCCCCTCGCCATTCCCTTGGGCCGCCCTGGATGCCCAAGCCGCCGGACAACCGGCTCCCCCTGGTGACTGGGCACGCCTACACCTTCTCCCACCAGCCCTGGGCTGCACTCCAGCTCCGCAGGGCCTTCTCTTCCTTCCCGCCGACCACCGTCCCTTTGCCCCTGGGCCCCGCCCTGGGCCCTCCCTCCCTCTGCCCAGCACCAAAGATGGCCGACCGCCCTGGCCCTCGGGGCCGCTGGCACCCTGGGCCGAAGTCTTTCTCCCCACAGCAGCGCAGCTAACAGCAAGGCCCCCTCCCTCAGCAAGGCAGTGGGGGCGCGCCCGGCACCACGGCGTCGGCGTCGAGGGGTACCCCCAAATAAACGACGAGACCAAGGAAAGAGTCCCCCGCATGCCCCCAGGCCAGTGTGGTTGCTGGGCAGGCATGGGAGCAGAAGGGGATTCCAGGCAACTTGGCTGTGCTTCCTGGCGCTCCGAGGGGCTCCTCTAGCAGCACCAGGGCGCGGTGAGCTTGCCAAAACCTGGCCAAGCTCCACCACACCCCCAGAGCCTAGCTGCCTCGCCAACACAGCCTCCGGTGTGTGTGGTGTGTGTCTGGGTCCCTTGCGTGCACCGGCGAGTCCGTCCCTTTCCGTATCCCCATCCGCATCCAGGTCAGGGTCTCTGTGTGTCTGTTCGGGGGTTCAGTGCGGGTCTGAGTGTTGGATCCTCGTTCTCCCCGTGTCTCTCTCTTCCTCTCTCGCTCCGACTACCCCTCCGTGTGCCTGTCTGTCTTTCCCTGTGTGTCTGTGTGTCTGTCTCTGTCAGCCGGGCTCCCGTATCGCTCAGTCCTGTCCTGGTGATGGGGGGTGCGTGGGGGGGGTGTCAGGGGAAGGTTGGCGGGGGAGGGGCCACGGGGGTGGACTGCTGCCCAGGGTCTCTGGTTGGGGAGTTCGGGGCGCTGTGAACACTCCGCATGCCTGCCTCCAAGACCGAACGCCCCCCCTAGGCATCTCGGGTTCCAAACCACAGTGGCAGTGGCGGCGGCGGCGGCGGCGTAGGAGGAGGCGGCGGCGGCGGGAGCGGCGGCGGAGGGGGCGGTCCGGCTGGGAAGTCCAGAGACAGTTGGGGAGATCGCCGGGACTTCTGGGACTCTGAGATGCTGGAGGCGCCTCACCCCAAGGCAGGCTCGCAGGCACGCAGGAGCCAAGGCCAGGGCAGGCGGAGGGGTTGACGAGAGGAGCACGCTGGGGCTCGGAGGCCCAGAGCAGTCTGCTGTGGGTCGCAGCAGCAGCCTCTCAGGCCTCTGGCCCTAGCGGCCTGATGGCAGCGCATCTCTTCTGCTCTTGGAAGCTAAGCAGGGTCGGATCCGCTCAGGACTTGGATGGGAGACCGTTCCCGGGTGCCCTGCACTCTTGTTCTGAGGCTACTTTCTTGGCTTTTTTCTTTCTCCTTCGGCCTCCCTTCTTCTCCCTGTGCCTCCACCGCCCCCCTTTGCCCAGCAAGCCTTCCTCCAAACATCCCTTGCCCCGTTGCCCCCTTACCCCCGGGCACCCCACGGCGGTTCACAGGCCCGCTGGAGCCGCCCGCTACAGCGACAGGCGGCTCCAACCCAGCTCCTCCAACTCCAAGTCTCAAGGCCCACCCTCACAGGAACCAGTGGGGCTCGCGGGGGGGCGATGGGAAGGGGGTGGGGAGGCTGAGGCGGCAGAGAGGGCTGCCGCTTCGGAGGGAGGGAGTGGGCGAAGGTGGCGAGGACTGGGGGGGCGATGGGGCGGGGGGAGCGCGTGCGGGAGTTCACCCTGCCTCCCATGCGTGCACTCCCTGGTTCCTGGCCTTGGGGCCCTCATGCCGCCGCCCCTCGCCATTCCCTTGGGCCGCCCTGGATGCCCAAGCCGCCGAACAACCGGCTCCCCCTGGTGACTGGGCACGCCTACACCTTCTCCCACCAGCCCTGGGCTGCGCTCCCGCCCCGCAGGGCCTTCTCTTCCTTCCCGCCGACCACCGTCCCTTTGCCCCTGGGCCCCGCCCTGGGCCCTCCCTCCCTCTGCCCTGCACCAAAATGGCCGACCGCCCTGGCCCTCGGGGCCGCTGGCACCCTGGGCCGAAGTCCTTCTCCCCACAGCAGCGCAGCTAACAGCAAGGCCCGCTCCCTCAGCAAGGCAGTGGGGGCGCGCCCGGCACCACGGCGTCGGCGTCGAGGGGTACCCCCAAATAAACGACGAGACCAAGGAAAGAGTCCCCCGCATGCCCCCAGGCCAGTGTGGTTGCTGGGCAGGCATGGGAGCAGAAGGGGATTCCAGGCAACTTGGCTGTGCTTCCTGGCGCTCCGAGGGGCTCCTCTAGCAGCACCAGGGCGAGGTCAGCTTGCCAAAACCTGGCCAAGCTCCACCACACCCCCAGAGGCTAGCTGCCTCGCCAACACAGCCTCCGGTGTGTGTGGTGTGTGTCTGGGTCCCTTGCGTGCACCGGCGAGTCCGTCCCTTTCCGTGTCCCCATCCGCATCCAGGTCAGGGTCTCTGTCTGTCTGTTCGGGGGTTCAGTGCGGGTCTGTGTGTTGGATCCTCGTTCTCCCCGTGTCTCTCTCTTCCTCTCTCGCTCCGACTACCCCTCCGTGTGCCTCTCTGTCTTTCCCTGTGTGTCTGTGTGTCTGTCTCTGTCAGCCGGGCTCCCGTATCTCTCAGTCCTGTCCTGGTGATGGGGGGTGCGTGGGGGGTTGTCAGGGGAAGGTTGGCGGGGGTGGGGCCACGGGGGTGGACTGCTGCCCAGGGTCTCTGGTTGGGGAGTTCGGGGCGCTGTGAACACTCCGCATGCCTGCCTCCAAGACCGAACGCCCCCCCTAGGCATCTCGGGTTCCAAACCACAGTGGCGGCGGCGGCGGCGGCGTAGGAGGAGGCGACGGCGGCGGGAGCGGCGGCGGAGGGGGCGGTCCGGCTGGGAAGTCCAGAGACAGTTGGGGAGATCGCCGGGACTTCTGCGACTCTGAGATGCTGGAGGCGCCTCACCCCAAGGCAGGCGCGCAGGCACGCAGGAGCCAAGGCCAGGGCAGGCGGAGGGGTTGACGAGAGGAGCACGCTGGGGCTCGGAGGCCAAGAGCAGTCTGCTGGGAGTCGCAGCATCAGCCTCTCAGGCCTTTGGCCCTAGCGGCCTGATGGCAGCGCATCTCTTCTGCTCTTGGAAGCTAAGCAGGGTCGGATCCGCTCAGGACTTGGATGGGAGACCGTTCCCGGGTGCCCTGCACTCTTGTTCTGAGGCTACTTTCTTGGCTTTTTTCTTTCTCCTTCGGCCTCCCTTCTTCTCCCTGTGCCTCCACCGCCCCCCTTTGCCCAGCAAGCCTTCCTCCAAACATCCCTTGCCCCGTTGCCCCCTTACCCCCGGGCACCCCACGGCGGTTCATAGGCCCGCTGGAGCCGCCCGCTGCAGCGACAGGCGGCTCGAATCCAGCTCCTCCAACTCCAAGTCACAAGGCCCACCCTCACAGGAACCAGTGGGGCTCGCTGGGGGGCGATGGGAACGGGGTGTGGAGGCTGAGGCCTCAGAGAGGGCAGCCGCTACGGAGGGAGGGAGTGGGCGAAGGTGGCGAGGACTGGGGGGCGATGGGGAGGGGGGAGCGCGTGCGGGAGTTCACCCTGCCTCCCATGCGTGCCCTCCCTCGTTCCTGCCCTTGGGGCCCTCATGCCGCCGCCCCTCGCCTTTCCCTTGGGTCGCCCTGGATGCCCAAGCCACCGGACAACAGGCTCCCCCTGGTGACTGGGCACGCCTACACCTTCTCCCACCAGCCCTGCGCTGCGCTCCAGCCCCGCAGGGCCTTCTCTTCCTTCCGGCCGACCACCGTCCCTTTGCCCCTGGGCCCCGCCCTGGGCCCTCGCTCCCTCTGCCCAGCACCAAAGATGGCCGACCGCCCTGGACCTTGGGGCCGCTGGCACCCTGAGCCTAAGTCCTTCTCCCCACAGCAGCGCACCTAACAGCGAGGCCCGCTCCCTCAGCAAGGCAGTGGGGGCGCGCCCGGCACCACGGCGTCGGCGTCGAGGGGTACCCCCAAATAAACGACGAGACCAAGGAAAGAGTCCCCCGCATGCCCCCAGGCCAGTGTAGTTGCTGGGCAGGCATGGGAGCAGAAGGGGATTCCAGGCAACTTGGCTGTGCTTCCTGGCGCTCCGAGGGGCTCCTCTAGCAGCACCAGGGCGCGGTCAGCTTGCCAAAACCTGGCCAAGCTCCACCACACCCCCAGAGGCTAGCTGCCTCGCCAACACAGCCTCCGGTGTGTGTGGTGTGTGTCTGGGTCCCTTGCGTGCACCGGCGAGGCTGTCCCTTTCCGTGTCCCCATCCGCATCCAGGTCAGGATCTCTGTGTGTCTGTTCGGGGGTTCAGTGCGGGTCTGTGTGTTGGATCCTCGGTCTCCCCGTGTCTCTCTCTTCCTCTCTCGCTCCGACTACCCCTCCGTGCGTATCTCTGGCTTTCCCTGTGTGTCTTTGTGTCTGTCTATGTCAGCCGGGCTCCCGTATCTCTCAGTCCTGTCCTGGTGATGGGGGGTTCGTGGGGGAGGGGTGTCACGGGAAGGATAGAGGGGGACGGGCCACGGCGGTGGACTGCTGCCCAGGGTCTCTGGTGGCGCCCTTGACTTCGGGCCGCCATTGAGCAAGGCGGGGTGGCTTGCCACGCTAGACCCAGGGCTGCGGTTGGGGAGTTGGGGGCGCTGAGAACACTCCGCATGCCTGCCTCCAAGACCGAACGCCCCCCCTAGGCATCTCGGGTTCCAAACGACAGCGGCGGCGGAGGCGGCGGTGGCGGCGGGGGAGGAGGAGGAGGAGGAGGAGGAGGAGGAGGAGGAGGCGGCGGCGGGAGCGGCGGCGGAGGGGGCGGTCCTGCTGGGAAGTCCAGAGACACTTGGGGAGATCGCCAGGACTTCTGCGACTCTGAGATGCTGGAGGCGCCTCACCCCAAGGCAGGCTCGCAGGCACGCAGGAGCAAAGCACAGGGCAGGTGGAGGGGTGACAAGAGGAGCACGCTGGGGCCCGGAGGCCCAGAGCAGTCTGATGTGGGTCGCAGCAGCAGCCTCTCAGGCCTATGGCCCTAGTGGCCTGATGGCAGCGCATCTCTTCTGCTCTTGGAAGCTAAGCAGGGTCGGATCCGGTCAGGACTTGGATGGGAGACCGTTCCCGGGTGCCCTGGACTCTGGTTCTGAGGCTACTTTCTTGGCTTTTTTCTTTCTCCTTCGGCCTCCCTTCTTCTCCCTGTGCCTCCACCGCCCCCCTTTGCCCAGCAAGCCTTCCTCCAAACATCCCTTGCTCCGCTGCCCCCTTACTCCCGGGCACCCCACGGCGATTCACAGGCCCGCTGGAGCCGCCCGCTGCAGGGACTGGCGGCTCCAACCCAGCTCCTCCAACTCCAAGCAACAAGGCCCACCCTCACAGGAACCAGTGGGGCTCGCTGGGCGGCGATGGGAACGGGGTGGGGAGGTTGAGGCAGCAGAGAGGACAGCCGCAACGGAGGGAGGGAGTGGGCGAAGGTGGCGAGGACTGGGGGGGCGTTGGGGCGGGGGGAGGGCGTGCGGGAGTTGACCCTGCCTCCCATGCGTGCACTCCCTGGTTCCTGGCCTTGGGGCCCTCATGCCGCCGCCCCTCGCCATTCCCTTGGGCCGCCCTGGATGCCCAAGCCGCCGGACAACCGGCTCCCCCTGGTGACTGGGCACGCCTACACCTTCTCCCACCAGCCCTGGGCTGCACTCCAGCTCCGCAGGGCCTTCTCTTCCTTCCCGCCGACCACCGTCCCTTTGCCCCTGGGCCCCGCCCTGGGCCCTCCCTCCCTCTGCCCAGCACCAAAGATGGCCGACCGCCCTGGCCCTCGGGGCCGCTGGCACCCTGGGCCGAAGTCTTTCTCCCCACAGCAGCGCAGCTAACAGCAAGGCCCCCTCCCTCAGCAAGGCAGTGGGGGCGCGCCCGGCACCACGGCGTCGGCGTCGAGGGGTACCCCCAAATAAACGACGAGACCAAGGAAAGAGTCCCCCGCATGCCCCCAGGCCAGTGTGGTTGCTGGGCAGGCATGGGAGCAGAAGGGGATTCCAGGCAACTTGGCTGTGCTTCCTGGCGCTCCGAGGGGCTCCTCTAGCAGCACCAGGGCGCGGTGAGCTTGCCAAAACCTGGCCAAGCTCCACCACACCCCCAGAGCCTAGCTGCCTCGCCAACACAGCCTCCGGTGTGTGTGGTGTGTGTCTGGGTCCCTTGCGTGCACCGGCGAGTCCGTCCCTTTCCGTATCCCCATCCGCATCCAGGTCAGGGTCTCTGTGTGTCTGTTCGGGGGTTCAGTGCGGGTCTGAGTGTTGGATCCTCGTTCTCCCCGTGTCTCTCTCTTCCTCTCTCGCTCCGACTACCCCTCCGTGTGCCTGTCTGTCTTTCCCTGTGTGTCTGTGTGTCTGTCTCTGTCAGCCGGGCTCCCGTATCGCTCAGTCCTGTCCTGGTGATGGGGGGTGCGTGGGGGGGGTGTCAGGGGAAGGTTGGCGGGGGAGGGGCCACGGGGGTGGACTGCTGCCCAGGGTCTCTGGTTGGGGAGTTCGGGGCGCTGTGAACACTCCGCATGCCTGCCTCCAAGACCGAACGCCCCCCCTAGGCATCTCGGGTTCCAAACCACAGTGGCAGTGGCGGCGGCGGCGGCGGCGTAGGAGGAGGCGGCGGCGGCGGGAGCGGCGGCGGAGGGGGCGGTCCGGCTGGGAAGTCCAGAGACAGTTGGGGAGATCGCCGGGACTTCTGGGACTCTGAGATGCTGGAGGCGCCTCACCCCAAGGCAGGCTCGCAGGCACGCAGGAGCCAAGGCCAGGGCAGGCGGAGGGGTTGACGAGAGGAGCACGCTGGGGCTCGGAGGCCCAGAGCAGTCTGCTGTGGGTCGCAGCAGCAGCCTCTCAGGCCTCTGGCCCTAGCGGCCTGATGGCAGCGCATCTCTTCTGCTCTTGGAAGCTAAGCAGGGTCGGATCCGCTCAGGACTTGGATGGGAGACCGTTCCCGGGTGCCCTGCACTCTTGTTCTGAGGCTACTTTCTTGGCTTTTTTCTTTCTCCTTCGGCCTCCCTTCTTCTCCCTGTGCCTCCACCGCCCCCCTTTGCCCAGCAAGCCTTCCTCCAAACATCCCTTGCCCCGTTGCCCCCTTACCCCCGGGCACCCCACGGCGGTTCACAGGCCCGCTGGAGCCGCCCGCTGCAGCGACAGGCGGCTCCAACCCAGCTCCTCCAACTCCAAGTCACAAGGCCCACCCTCACAGGAACCAGTGGGGCTCGCGGGGGGGCGATGGGAAGGGGGTGGGGAGGCTGAGGCGGCAGAGAGGGCTGCCGCTTCGGAGGGAGGGAGTGGGCGAAGGTGGCGAGGACTGGGGGGGCGATGGGGCGGGGGGAGCGCGGGCGGGAGTTCACCCTGCCTCCCATGCGTGCACTCCCTGGTTCCTGGCCTTGGGGCCCTCATGCCGCCGCCCCTCGCCATTCCCTTGGGCCGCCCTGGATGCCCAAGCCGCCGAACAACCGGCTCCCCCTGGTGACTGGGCACGCCTACACCTTCTCCCACCAGCCCTGGGCTGCGCTCCAGCCCCGCAGGGCCTTCTCTTCCTTCCCGCCGACCACCGTCCCTTTGCCCCTGGGCCCCGCCCTGGGCCCTCCCTCCCTCTGCCCAGCACCAAAATGGCCGACCGCCCTGGCCCTCGGGGCCGCTGGCACCCTGGGCCGAAGTCCTTCTCCCCACAGCAGCGCAGCTAACAGCAAGGCCCGCTCCCTCAGCAAGGCAGTGGGGGCGCGCCCGGCACCACGGCGTCGGCGTCGAGGGGTACCCCTAAATAAACGACGAGACCAAGGAAAGAGTCCCCCGCATGCCCCCAGGCCAGTGTGGTTGCTGGGCAGGCATGGGAGCAGAAGGGGATTCCAGGCAACTTGGCTGTGCTTCCTGGCGCTCCGAGGGGCTCCTCTAGCAGCACCAGGGCGCGGTCAGCTTGCCAAAACCTGGCCAAGCTCCACCACACCCCCAGAGGCTAGCTGCCTCGCCAACACAGCCTCCGGTGTGTGTGGTGTGTGTCTGGGTCCCTTGCGTGCACCGGCGAGTCCGTCCCTTTCCGTGTCCCCATCCGCATCCAGGTCAGGGTCTCTGTCTGTCTGTTCGGGGGTTCAGTGCGGGTCTGTGTGTTGGATCCTCGTTCTCCCCGTGTCTCTCTCTTCCTCTCTCGCTCCGACTACCCCTCCGTGTGCCTCTCTGTCTTTCCCTGTGTGTCTGTGTGTCTGTCTCTGTCAGCCGGGCTCCCGTATCTCTCAGTCCTGTCCTGGTGATGGGGGGTGCGTGGGGGGTTGTCAGGGGAAGGTTGGCGGGGGTGGGGCCACGGGGGTGGACTGCTGCCCAGGGTCTCTGGTTGGGGAGTTCGGGGCGCTGTGAACACTCCGCATGCCTGCCTCCAAGACCGAACGCCCCCCCTAGGCATCTCGGGTTCCAAACCACAGTGGCGGCGGCGGCGGCGGCGGCGGCGTAGGAGGAGGCGACGGCGGCGGGAGCGGCGGCGGAGGGGGCGGTCCGGCTGGGAAGTCCAGAGACAGTTGGGGAGATCGCCGGGACTTCTGCGACTCTGAGATGCTGGAGGCGCCTCACCCCAAGGCAGGCGCGCAGGCACGCAGGAGCCAAGGCCAGGGCAGGCGGAGGGGTTGACGAGAGGAGCACGCTGGGGCTCGGAGGCCCAGAGCAGTCTGCTGGGAGTCGCAGCATCAGCCTCTCAGGCCTTTGGCCCTAGCGGCCTGATGGCAGCGCATCTCTTCTGCTCTTGGAAGCTAAGCAGGGTCGGATCCGCTCAGGACTTGGATGGGAGACCGTTCCCGGGTGCCCTGCACTCTTGTTCTGAGGCTACTTTCTTGGCTTTTTTCTTTCTCCTTCGGCCTCCCTTCTTCTCCCTGTGCCTCCACCGCCCCCCTTTGCCCAGCAAGCCTTCCTCCAAACATCCCTTGCCCCGTTGCCCCCTTACCCCCGGGCACCCCACGGCGGTTCATAGGCCCGCTGGAGCCGCCCGCTGCAGCGACAGGCGGCTCGAATCCAGCTCCTCCAACTCCAAGTCACAAGGCCCACCCTCACAGGAACCAGTGGGGCTCGCTGGGGGGCGATGGGAACGGGGTGTGGAGGCTGAGGCCTCAGAGAGGGCAGCCGCTACGGAGGGAGGGAGTGGGCGAAGGTGGCGAGGACTGGGGGGCGATGGGGAGGGGGGAGCGCGTGCGGGAGTTCACCCTGCCTCCCATGCGTGCCCTCCCTCGTTCCTGCCCTTGGGGCCCTCATGCCGCCGCCCCTCGCCTTTCCCTTGGGTCGCCCTGGATGCCCAAGCCACCGGACAACAGGCTCCCCCTGGTGACTGGGCACGCCTACACCTTCTCCCACCAGCCCTGCGCTGCGCTCCAGCCCCGCAGGGCCTTCTCTTCCTTCCCGCCGACCACCGTCCCTTTGCCCCTGGGCCCCGCCCTGGGCCCTCGCTCCCTCTGCCCAGCACCAAAGATGGCCGACCGCCCTGGACCTTGGGGCCGCTGGCACCCTGAGCCTAAGTCCTTCTCCCCACAGCAGCGCACCTAACAGCGAGGCCCGCTCCCTCAGCAAGGCAGTGGGGGCGCGCCCGGCACCACGGCGTCGGCGTCGAGGGGTACCCCCAAATAAACGACGAGACCAAGGAAAGAGTCCCCCGCATGCCCCCAGGCCAGTGTAGTTGCTGGGCAGGCATGGGAGCAGAAGGGGATTCCAGGCAACTTGGCTGTGCTTCCTGGCGCTCCGAGGGGCTCCTCTAGCAGCACCAGGGCACGGTCAGCTTGCCAAAACCTGGCCAAGCTCCACCACACCCCCAGAGGCTAGCTGCCTCGCCAACACAGCCTCCGGTGTGTGTGGTGTGTGTCTGGGTCCCTTGCGTGCACCGGCGAGTCCGTCCCTTTCCGTGTCCCCATCCGCATCCAGGTCAGGGTCTCTGTCTGTCTGTTCGGGGGTTCAGTGCGGGTCTGTGTGTTGGATCCTCGTTCTCCCCGTGTCTCTCTCTTCCTCTCTCGCTCCGACTACCCCTCCGTGTGCCTCTCTGTCTTTCCCTGTGTGTCTGTGTGTCTGTCTCTGTCAGCCGGGCTCCCGTATCTCTCAGTCCTGTCCTGGTGATGGGGGGTGCGTGGGGGGTTGTCAGGGGAAGGTTGGCGGGGGTGGGGCCACGGGGGTGGACTGCTGCCCAGGGTCTCTGGTTGGGGAGTTCGGGGCGCTGTGAACACTCCGCATGCCTGCCTCCAAGACCGAACGCCCCCCCTAGGCATCTCGGGTTCCAAACCACAGTGGCGGCGGCGGCGGCGGCGGCGGCGTAGGAGGAGGCGACGGCGGCGGGAGCGGCGGCGGAGGGGGCGGTCCGGCTGGGAAGTCCAGAGACAGTTGGGGAGATCGCCGGGACTTCTGCGACTCTGAGATGCTGGAGGCGCCTCACCCCAAGGCAGGCGCGCAGGCACGCAGGAGCCAAGGCCAGGGCAGGCGGAGGGGTTGACGAGAGGAGCACGCTGGGGCTCGGAGGCCAAGAGCAGTCTGCTGGGAGTCGCAGCATCAGCCTCTCAGGCCTTTGGCCCTAGCGGCCTGATGGCAGCGCATCTCTTCTGCTCTTGGAAGCTAAGCAGGGTCGGATCCGCTCAGGACTTGGATGGGAGACCGTTCCCGGGTGCCCTGCACTCTTGTTCTGAGGCTACTTTCTTGGCTTTTTTCTTTCTCCTTCGGCCTCCCTTCTTCTCCCTGTGCCTCCACCGCCCCCCTTTGCCCAGCAAGCCTTCCTCCAAACATCCCTTGCCCCGTTGCCCCCTTACCCCCGGGCACCCCACGGCGGTTCATAGGCCCGCTGGAGCCGCCCGCTGCAGCGACAGGCGGCTCGAATCCAGCTCCTCCAACTCCAAGTCACAAGGCCCACCCTCACAGGAACCAGTGGGGCTCGCTGGGGGGCGATGGGAACGGGGTGTGGAGGCTGAGGCCTCAGAGAGGGCAGCCGCTACGGAGGGAGGGAGTGGGCGAAGGTGGCGAGGACTGGGGGGCGATGGGGAGGGGGGAGCGCGTGCGGGAGTTCACCCTGCCTCCCATGCGTGCCCTCCCTCGTTCCTGCCCTTGGGGCCCTCATGCCGCCGCCCCTCGCCTTTCCCTTGGGTCGCCCTGGATGCCCAAGCCACCGGACAACAGGCTCCCCCTGGTGACTGGGCACGCCTACACCTTCTCCCACCAGCCCTGCGCTGCGCTCCAGCCCCGCAGGGCCTTCTCTTCCTTCCCGCCGACCACCGTCCCTTTGCCCCTGGGCCCCGCCCTGGGCCCTCGCTCCCTCTGCCCAGCACCAAAGATGGCCGACCGCCCTGGACCTTGGGGCCGCTGGCACCCTGAGCCTAAGTCCTTCTCCCCACAGCAGCGCACCTAACAGCGAGGCCCGCTCCCTCAGCAAGGCAGTGGGGGCGCGCCCGGCACCACGGCGTCGGCGTCGAGGGGTACCCCCAAATAAACGACGAGACCAAGGAAAGAGTCCCCCGCATGCCCCCAGGCCAGTGTAGTTGCTGGGCAGGCATGGGAGCAGAAGGGGATTCCAGGCAACTTGGCTGTGCTTCCTGGCGCTCCGAGGGGCTCCTCTAGCAGCACCAGGGCGCGGTCAGCTTGCCAAAACCTGGCCAAGCTCCACCACACCCCCAGAGGCTAGCTGCCTCGCCAACACAGCCTCCGGTGTGTGTGGTGTGTGTCTGGGTCCCTTGCGTGCACCGGCGAGGCTGTCCCTTTCCGTGTCCCCATCCGCATCCAGGTCAGGATCTCTGTGTGTCTGTTCGGGGGTTCAGTGCGGGTCTGTGTGTTGGATCCTCGGTCTCCCCGTGTCTCTCTCTTCCTCTCTCGCTCCGACTACCCCTCCGTGCGTATCTCTGGCTTTCCCTGTGTGTCTTTGTGTCTGTCTATGTCAGCCGGGCTCCCGTATCTCTCAGTCCTGTCCTGGTGATGGGGGGTTCGTGGGGGAGGGGTGTCACGGGAAGGATAGAGGGGGACGGGCCACGGCGGTGGACTGCTGCCCAGGGTCTCTGGTGGCGCCCTTGACTTCGGGCCGCCATTGAGCAAGGCGGGGTGGCTTGCCACGCTAGACCCAGGGCTGCGGTTGGGGAGTTGGGGGCGCTGAGAACACTCCGCATGCCTGCCTCCAAGACCGAACGCCCCCCCTAGGCATCTCGGGTTCCAAACGACAGCGGCGGCGGAGGCGGCGGTGGCGGCGGGGGAGGAGGAGGAGGAGGAGGAGGAGGAGGAGGAGGAGGCGGCGGCGGGAGCGGCGGCGGAGGGGGCGGTCCTGCTGGGAAGTCCAGAGACACTTGGGGAGATCGCCAGGACTTCTGCGACTCTGAGATGCTGGAGGCGCCTCACCCCAAGGCAGGCTCGCAGGCACGCAGGAGCAAAGCACAGGGCAGGTGGAGGGGTGACAAGAGGAGCACGCTGGGGCCCGGAGGCCCAGAGCAGTCTGATGTGGGTCGCAGCAGCAGCCTCTCAGGCCTATGGCCCTAGTGGCCTGATGGCAGCGCATCTCTTCTGCTCTTGGAAGCTAAGCAGGGTCGGATCCGGTCAGGACTTGGATGGGAGACCGTTCCCGGGTGCCCTGGACTCTGGTTCTGAGGCTACTTTCTTGGCTTTTTTCTTTCTCCTTCGGCCTCCCTTCTTCTCCCTGTGCCTCCACCGCCCCCCTTTGCCCAGCAAGCCTTCCTCCAAACATCCCTTGCTCCGCTGCCCCCTTACTCCCGGGCACCCCACGGCGATTCACAGGCCCGCTGGAGCCGCCCGCTGCAGGGACTGGCGGCTCCAACCCAGCTCCTCCAACTCCAAGCAACAAGGCCCACCCTCACAGGAACCAGTGGGGCTCGCTGGGCGGCGATGGGAACGGGGTGGGGAGGTTGAGGCAGCAGAGAGGACAGCCGCAACGGAGGGAGGGAGTGGGCGAAGGTGGCGAGGACTGGGGGGGCGTTGGGGCCGGGGGAGGGCGTGCGGGAGTTGACCCTGCCTCCCATGCGTGCACTCCCTGGTTCCTGGCCTTGGGGCCCTCATGCCGCCGCCCCTCGCCATTCCCTTGGGCCGCCCTGGATGCCCAAGCCGCCGGACAACCGGCTCCCCCTGGTGACTGGGCACGCCTACACCTTCTCCCACCAGCCCTGGGCTGCACTCCAGCTCCGCAGGGCCTTCTCTTCCTTCCCGCCGACCACCGTCCCTTTGCCCCTGGGCCCCGCCCTGGGCCCTCCCTCCCTCTGCCCAGCACCAAAGATGGCCGACCGCCCTGGCCCTCGGGGCCGCTGGCACCCTGGGCCGAAGTCTTTCTCCCCACAGCAGCGCAGCTAACAGCAAGGCCCCCTCCCTCAGCAAGGCAGTGGGGGCGCGCCCGGCACCACGGCGTCGGCGTCGAGGGGTACCCCCAAATAAACGACGAGACCAAGGAAAGAGTCCCCCGCATGCCCCCAGGCCAGTGTGGTTGCTGGGCAGGCATGGGAGCAGAAGGGGATTCCAGGCAACTTGGCTGTGCTTCCTGGCGCTCCGAGGGGCTCCTCTAGCAGCACCAGGGCGCGGTGAGCTTGCCAAAACCTGGCCAAGCTCCACCACACCCCCAGAGCCTAGCTGCCTCGCCAACACAGCCTCCGGTGTGTGTGGTGTGTGTCTGGGTCCCTTGCGTGCACCGGCGAGTCCGTCCCTTTCCGTATCCCCATCCGCATCCAGGTCAGGGTCTCTGTGTGTCTGTTCGGGGGTTCAGTGCGGGTCTGAGTGTTGGATCCTCGTTCTCCCCGTGTCTCTCTCTTCCTCTCTCGCTCCGACTACCCCTCCGTGTGCCTGTCTGTCTTTCCCTGTGTGTCTGTGTGTCTGTCTCTGTCAGCCGGGCTCCCGTATCGCTCAGTCCTGTCCTGGTGATGGGGGGTGCGTGGGGGGGGTGTCAGGGGAAGGTTGGCGGGGGAGGGGCCACGGGGGTGGACTGCTGCCCAGGGTCTCTGGTTGGGGAGTTCGGGGCGCTGTGAACACTCCGCATGCCTGCCTCCAAGACCGAACGCCCCCCCTAGGCATCTCGGGTTCCAAACCACAGTGGCAGTGGCGGCGGCGGCGGCGGCGTAGGAGGAGGCGGCGGCGGCGGGAGCGGCGGCGGAGGGGGCGGTCCGGCTGGGAAGTCCAGAGACAGTTGGGGAGATCGCCGGGACTTCTGGGACTCTGAGATGCTGGAGGCGCCTCACCCCAAGGCAGGCTCGCAGGCACGCAGGAGCCAAGGCCAGGGCAGGCGGAGGGGTTGACGAGAGGAGCACGCTGGGGCTCGGAGGCCCAGAGCAGTCTGCTGTGGGTCGCAGCAGCAGCCTCTCAGGCCTCTGGCCCTAGCGGCCTGATGGCAGCGCATCTCTTCTGCTCTTGGAAGCTAAGCAGGGTCGGATCCGCTCAGGACTTGGATGGGAGACCGTTCCCGGGTGCCCTGCACTCTTGTTCTGAGGCTACTTTCTTGGCTTTTTTCTTTCTCCTTCGGCCTCCCTTCTTCTCCCTGTGCCTCCACCGCCCCCCTTTGCCCAGCAAGCCTTCCTCCAAACATCCCTTGCCCCGTTGCCCCCTTACCCCCGGGCACCCCACGGCGGTTCACAGGCCCGCTGGAGCCGCCCGCTACAGCGACAGGCGGCTCCAACCCAGCTCCTCCAACTCCAAGTCTCAAGGCCCACCCTCACAGGAACCAGTGGGGCTCGCGGGGGGGCGATGGGAAGGGGGTGGGGAGGCTGAGGCGGCAGAGAGGGCTGCCGCTTCGGAGGGAGGGAGTGGG
>NW_026992157.1:0-21523 GCF_029215605.1 Mirounga angustirostris | reverse complement strand
GAATTTGCGTGTGTGTTCCCGTGTTACGCCTAAAGTCAGATGAACTTAGATGCTGTTTCTCACGCAACGGACAGTGGCCCCGCAAGATTTGAGTGCGTTCTTCCGAGCCTGGGGCTGTGATCACGTGACATATGTCCGTGAATCTCCCTGACAGGGCCAGGGGTTCTTGACATTTGAATGAGTTCTCCTGGACTTTGGCTGAGATCACCCGGATTCCATAACTTGGGCACAAACCACTAAAGAGATTTTGACGAGTTCCAGCTCGATTTGGAATCCGATCCCACGAGACTGGCTCCTGGCATTCACGGATTGGACCAGCGTTCTCACAAGTGTCGGAGGTGGCGAGCCTCATTCAGACGGAGACCACCTGACATGTGCCCCTCGATCTCGGCGAGTACACCTGACATTTCGAGGCTTTGGCACAGTTGTCCTGAGATTCGGACACCTACACGGAGACGTTTGCCTGGGAGTGTCCGACGGGTCCTGAGTTCTCACAGGATTTGGATCCGGTGTTCCGAGGTGTGGACTGTGGCCCCATGAGATTTGGCCCTGGATCTGGCTTCCTGGGCCTGTGGTCCCATGAGATGTCGACGAGCACTCCTGAGAATTGGATTCAGGTCCCCTGCGAATTGCCCTCGGAAGCCACTGAGGGGTCCCGAGCTTTGACGAGATGGGGTTTGTTCTCCAAGGTTCGCACGAAAGCACTCAGGTTTGGAGCCTGGTTCGCACCATCCGGACGTGAGGACTCAGGAGCATTGGGTGAGTTCTGCTGCAAAGGTGATTGAGAGCTCAGGAGTTGGGCCCTGGGTCGCCCTGATGGTGACCGGGGTCGACCGAGGTTTGGAGGCTTTCTCCCGAGATTTGGACTGAGATTTGATGAAGTTGAACCCTGTGTCTAACACAGAGGCCTTGGCCTGAGATCCCGTGGGTTGGAGTCAGCGCATCCGACCGGAGATCATGGGAGTTTTGCCTGTGAATCTCCCTGAAATTGTCCGAGAACCCTGAAGCTGGGGAGGAGACCTCCCGAGATTTGGACTGAGATCAGCTGAGATTCGCCCCCGGATCTCACCGAAAGGGGTCGAAGTCTCAAGATGGTTTGAGGAGCTCTGGCGACATTTGAAATCCGAAACGGTGCACGTAGCCACAGGTTGTAGTGGAACGCACCAGAGCTCCCACGAGGTTGGGAGATTGCAAACGCGATGTCGACGGAGATCATGTGCGTGTCTCCCTGGGTCTCGCTGACGTTTCCTGAGACCTCAGGGCATTCGCGCAGTTCTACCGAGATTTGGACGACTATCCTGAGCCAAGCGACCTCCATAACCTCCACAAGGCCCGAGATCTTGTTCCATTGGGGCCAGGTGTCCCCAGACGTGTGCTGGGATCCCACTTGGTTTGTCTTTCCATCTCGCTGCCTGGCCCCGTTGTATCCTGCGGTTTGGAGGCGCTCTCCCGAGATGCAGACTAAAACCATGAGAGGTTTGCCCCCGGGTCTTGCAGAGGGGGCCTGTGCTGCCATGACTTGCTGTTTGTTCCCCCCAAGACTTGGCCTGAAACCACGCGGGTTCGTTACCGGGGCCTTGATGTCTTGACGTGAGCGCTCTGGATCTGCAGGGCCCCTCCTGAAATTGGGATGGAGATCATGTGAGCTTTGCCCCCTGGAACTCGAGGACTGGGCATGGGATCACACCAGATTTGCATGAGCCGTCCCGAGATTTGGATGGAGCTCCCCTGAAGTCAGACGCTCTTTGTCCCATAGAGCTCCCCGAGATCCCAGGAGCATTGAGTGCGTTCCTCCGACGCATGGACGGAGGAGACGCCAGATTTGACCGCGAATCTCCCTGACTGGGCCCAACAGCACTCGAACATTGCATGTGGTCCCCTCGGTTGGGACTGAGAAGGGGCGAGCTATGCCCTGCAGCTCACTGACTGCACCCGAGGTCTCAAGAGATTTGGATGAGTTCTGGGGAGGTCCGGACTACGATCCGGTAACCTCGGGCCCTGCGAGTGGCCGAACAGATGGGAGATTCCACCAGATTCGGAGATTCCTCACGAGATTCGCACTAAGATCAACGAGACAGGTGCCTCACCATCTCTCTGATCATTCCTGACATCTCAGGACATATCCATATCTCTTCCGAGTTTTGGACGGCTATGCCGAAACGTCTGTCTGGGAACTCGCATGCAGGGCTTGAGATCTCTTGAGATGTGGGTCAGGGCCTCCAAAATTTAGACTGCGATCCCATGAGTTTATCTGCTCGAGACCCCTGACTGGGGTGAGACCTCAGGGTTTTGGCTCCGTTCTAATGACAATTGGATTTCAACCCCCTTGGGATTGCTTCTGGATCTCGCTAACTGGGCCAGAGATCCCCACGAGATTTGCCTGAGCATTCCCGCGTTTTACCTGAAGTCTGATGAACTTAGATGCTGTTTCTCATCCAATGGCCGGTGGCCCCAGGAGACTTGAGTGCGTTCTTCCGAGGCTGGGGCCGTGATCACGTGACATATGCCCGTGAATCTCCCTGACAGGGCCAGGGTTTGTTGACATTTGGATGGGTTCTCCTGGGCATCGGCCGAGATCACCCCGGAGTGGCATCGGGATCCCCTAACTTGGGCGCAAACACTCAAGAGGTTTTGACGAGTTCTGGCTCGATTTGGAATCAGATCCCACGAGACTGGCTCCTGGCATCCACGGATTGGACCAGCACTCTCCCAAGTGTCGGAGGTGGCGGGGCACATTCAGACGGAGACCACGTGACATGTACCCCTGGATCTCGTCGAGTACACCTGATATTCCGAGACTTTGGCACAGTTGTCCTGAGATACGGACACCTAACCGAGATGTTTGCCTGGGAGTGGCCGATCAGGCCTGAGTTCTCACGGGATTTGGATCCGGTGTTCCGAGGTTTGGACTGTGGCCCCATGGAATTTGGCCCTGGATCTGGCTTCCAGGGCCTGAGGTCCGACGAGATGTCGACAAGCACTGCTGAGAATGGGATTCAGGTCCTCCGCGAATTGCCCGCGGAAGCCACTGAGGCATCCTGAGGTTTGACGAGATGGGGTTTGTTCTCCAAGGTTCGCCCGAAAGCACTCAGGTTTGGAGCCTGGTTCGCACCATCCGGACGTGAGCACTCAGGAGCATTGGATGAGTTCTGCCGCAAAGGTGATTGAGAGCTCAGGAGTTGGACACTGGGTCTCCCTGAGGTGACTGGGATCGACCGCGGTTTGGAGGAGTACTCCCGAGATTTGGACTGAGATATGCTGAAGTTGAACCCTCGGTCTAACAGAGAGGCCTTGGCCTGAGATCCCGAAGGATTGGAGTCAGCGCCTCCGACCGGAGATCACGGGAGGTTTGCCTGTGAATCTCCCTGAAAAGCCCCGAGAACCCTGAAGCTGGGGAGGACACCTCCCGAGATTTGGACTGAGAGCAGCTGAGATTCGCCCCCGGATCTCACGGAAAGGGGCCGAGGTCTCAAGAGGGTTTGTGGAGCTCTGTCGACATTTGAACTCAGAAACGGCGCACGTGGCCACAGGTTTTAGAGGAACGGGCCAGAGCTCCAACGTCGTTGGGAGATCTCGAACGCGATGCCGACGGAGATCACGTGCCGTGTGTCCCTGGGTCTCGCTGACTTTTCCTGAGATCTCCGGGGATTCGCGCAGTTCTACCGAGATTTGGACGGCTATCTTGAGCCAAGCGACCTCCTTATCCTCCCCAAGGCCGGAGACCTCGTTCCCTGGGGGCCAGGTGTCCCCAGACGTGGGCTGGGATCCCATTTGATTTGCCCTTCCATCTGGCTGCCTGGCTCCGTGGTCTCCTGCGGTTTGGAGGCGCTCTTCCGAGATGCAGACTAAAAGCACGAGAATTTTGCCCCCCGGTACTGCAGAGGGGGCCTGTGCTGCCATGACTTGCGGTTTGTTCCCCCCAAGATTTGGCCTGAAACCACGCGGGGTTGGAACCCGGGCCTTGATATCCGGACCTGAGCGCTCTGGAACTTCAGGGCCCCTCCTGAAATTGGGATGGAAATCACGTGAGCATTGCCCCCTGGATCTCGAGGACTGGGTATGGGATCACGGCAGATTTGCATGAGCCGTCCCGAGATTTGGACGGAGCTCCCCTGAAGTCAGGTGCTCTCTGTCCCACAGAGCTCCCCGAGATCCCAGGAGTTTTGAGTGAGTTCTTCCGAGGCTTGGACGGAGGAGACACCATATTTGATCCCGAATCTCCCTGACTGGGCCCGACAGTGCTCGAACATTGCATGTGGTCCCCTAGGTTTGGACTGAGAAGGGGCGAGCTTTGCCCTGCCGCTCACTGACTGCGCCCGAGGTCTCAAGAGATTTGGATGAGTTCTGGGGAGGTCTGGACTACGATCCGGTGACCTCGGGCCCTGCCAGTGGCCGAACGGACCGGAGATTCCACCAGATTCGGAGATTCCTCGTGAGATTCGCCCTGAGAACAACGAGACAGGTGCCTCTCGATCTCTCTGATCATTCCTGACATCTCAGGACATTTCCATAGCTCTTCCGATATTTGGACGGATATGCCGACACGTGTTTCCAGGAACTCGCAGGCAGGGCCTGAGATCTCATGAGATGTGGGTCAGGGCCTCCAAAATTTAGACTGCGATCCCATGAGTTTAATTGCTTGAGACCCCTGACTGGGGTGAGACCTCAGGGATTTGGTTTCGTTCTAATGACAATTGGATTTCAACCCCCTGGGGATTGCTTCTGGATCTCGCTAACTGGGCCAGAGGTCCCCCCGGAATTTGCGTGTGTGTTCCCGTGTTACGCCTAAAGTCAGATGAACTTAGATGCTGTTTCTCACGCAACGGACAGTGGCCCCGCAAGATTTGAGTGCGTTCTTCCGAGCCTGGGGCTGTGATCACGTGACATATGTCCGTGAATCTCCCTGACAGGGCCAGGGGTTCTTGACATTTGAATGAGTTCTCCTGGACTTTGGCTGAGATCACCCGGATTCCATAACTTGGGCACAAACCACTAAAGAGATTTTGACGAGTTCCAGCTCGATTTGGAATCCGATCCCACGAGACTGGCTCCTGGCATTCACGGATTGGACCAGCGTTCTCACAAGTGTCGGAGGTGGCGAGCCTCATTCAGACGGAGACCACCTGACATGTGCCCCTCGATCTCGGCGAGTACACCTGACATTTCGAGGCTTTGGCACAGTTGTCCTGAGATTCGGACACCTACACGGAGACGTTTGCCTGGGAGTGTCCGACGGGTCCTGAGTTCTCACAGGATTTGGATCCGGTGTTCCGAGGTGTGGACTGCGGCCCCATGAGATTTGGCCCTGGATCTGGCTTCTTGGGCCTGTGGTCCCATGAGATGTCGACGAGCACTCCTGAGAATTGGATTCAGGTCCCCTGCGAATTGCCCTCGGAAGCCACTGAGGGGTCCCGAGCTTTGACGAGATGGGGTTTGTTCTCCAAGGTTCGCACGAAAGCACTCAGGTTTGGAGCCTGGTTCGCACCGTCCGGACGTGAGGACTCAGGAGCATTGGGTGAGTTCTGCTGCAAAGGTGATTGAGAGCTCAGGAGTTGGGCCCTCGGTCGCCCTGATGGTGACCGGGGTCGACCGAGGTTTGGAGGCTTTCTCCCGAGATTTGGACTGAGATTTGATGAAGTTGAACCCTGTGTCTAACACAGAGGCCTTGGCCTGAGATCCCGTGGGTTGGAGTCAGCGCATCCGACCGGAGATCATGGGAGTTTTGCCTGTGAATCTCCCTGAAATTGTCCGAGAACCCTGAAGCTGGGGAGGAGACCTCCCGAGATTTGGACTGAGATCAGCTGAGATTCGCCCCCGGATCTCACCGAAAGGGGTCGAAGTCTCAAGATGGTTTGAGGAGCTCTGGCGACATTTGAAATCCGAAACGGTGCACGTAGCCACAGGTTGTAGTGGAACGCACCAGAGCTCCCACGAGGTTGGGAGATTGCAAACGCGATGTCGACGGAGATCATGTGCGTGTCTCCCTGGGTCTCGCTGACGTTTCCTGAGACCTCAGGGCATTCGCGCAGTTCTACCGAGATTTGGACGACTATCCTGAGCCAAGCGACCTCCATAACCTCCACAAGGCCCGAGATCTTGTTCCATTGGGGCCAGGTGTCCCCAGACGTGGGCTGGGATCCCACTTGGTTTGTCTTTCCATCTCGCTGCCTGGCCCCGTTGTATCCTGCGGTTTGGAGGCGCTCTCCCGAGATGCAGACTAAAACCATGAGAGGTTTGCCCCCGGGTCTTGCAGAGGGGGCCTGTGCTGCCATGACTTGCTGTTTGTTCCCCCCAAGACTTGGCCTGAAACCACGCGGGTTCGTTACCGGGGCCTTGATGTCTTGACGTGAGCGCTCTGGATCTGCAGGGCCCCTCCTGAAATTGGGATGGAGATCATGTGAGCTTTGCCCCCTGGAACTCGAGGACTGGGCATGGGATCACACCAGATTTGCATGAGCCGTCCCGAGATTTGGATGGAGCTCCCCTGAAGTCAGACGCTCTTTGTCCCATAGAGCTCCCCGAGATCCCAGGAGCATTGAGTGCGTTCCTCCGACGCATGGACGGAGGAGACGCCAGATTTGACCGCGAATCTCCCTGACTGGGCCCAACAGCACTCGAACATTGCATGTGGTCCCCTCGGTTGGGACTGAGAAGGGGCGAGCTATGCCCTGCAGCTCACTGACTGCACCCGAGGTCTCAAGAGATTTGGATGAGTTCTGGGGAGGTCCGGACTACGATCCGGTAACCTCGGGCCCTGCGAGTGGCCGAACAGATGGGAGATTCCACCAGATTCGGAGATTCCTCACGAGATTCGCACTAAGATCAACGAGACAGGTGCCTCACCATCTCTCTTATCATTCCTGACATCTCAGGACATATCCATATCTCTTCCGAGTTTTGGACTGCTATGCCGAAACGTGTGTCTGGGAACTCGCATGCAGGGCTTGAGATCTCTTGAGATGTGGGTCAGGGCCTCCAAAATTTAGACTGCGATCCCATGAGTTTATCTGCTCGAGACCCCTGACTGGGGTGAGACCTCAGGGTTTTGGCTCCGTTCTAATGACAATTGGATTTCAACCCCCTTGGGATTGCTTCTGGATCTCGCTAACTGGGCCAGAGATCCCCACGAGATTTGCCTGAGCATTCCCGCGTTTTACCTGAAGTCTGATGAACTTAGATGCTGTTTCTCATCCAATGGCCGGTGGCCCCAGGAGACTTGAGTGCGTTCTTCCGAGGCTGGGGCCGTGATCACGTGACATATGCCCGTGAATCTCCCTGACAGGGCCAGGGTTTGTTGACATTTGGATGGGTTCTCCTGGGCATCGGCCGAGATCACCCCGGAGTGGCATCGGGATCCCCTAACTTGGGCGCAAACACTCAAGAGGTTTTGACGAGTTCTGGCTCGATTTGGAATCAGATCCCACGAGACTGGCTCCTGGCATCCACGGATTGGACCAGCACTCTCCCAAGTGTCGGAGGTGGCGGGGCACATTCAGACGGAGACCACGTGACATGTACCCCTGGATCTCGTCGAGTACACCTGACATTCCGAGACTTTGGCACAGTTGTCCTGAGATACGGACATCTAACCGAGATGTTTGCCTGGGAGTGGCCGATCAGGCCTGAGTTCTCACGGGATTTGGATCCGGTGTTCCGAGGTTTGGACTGTGGCCCCATGGAATTTGGCCCTGGATCTGGCTTCCAGGGCCTGAGGTCCGACGAGATGTCGACAAGCACTGCTGAGAATGGGATTCAGGTCCTCCGCGAATTGCCCGCGGAAGCCACTGAGGCATCCTGAGGTTTGACGAGATGGGGTTTGTTCTCCAAGGTTCGCCCGAAAGCACTCAGGTTTGGAGCCTGGTTCGCACCGTCCGGACGTGAGCACTCAGGAGCATTGGGTGAGTTCTGCCGCAAAGGTGATTGAGAGCTCAGGAGTTGGACACTGGGTCTCCCTGAGGTGACTGGGATCGACCGCGGTTTGGAGGAGTACTCCCGAGATTTGGACTGAGATATGCTGAAGTTGAACCCTCGGTCTAACAGAGAGGCCTTGGCCTGAGATCCCGAAGGATTGGAGTCAGCGCCTCCGACCGGAGATCACGGGAGGTTTGCCTGTGAATCTCCCTGAAAAGCCCCGAGAACCCTGAAGCTGGGGAGGACACCTCCCGAGATTTGGACTGAGAGCAGCTGAGATTCGCCCCCGGATCTCACGGAAAGGGGCCGAGGTCTCAAGAGGGTTTGTGGAGCTCTGTCGACATTTGAACTCAGAAACGGCGCACGTGGCCACAGGTTTTAGAGGAACGGGCCAGAGCTCCAACGTCGTTGGGAGATCTCGAACGCGATGCCGACGGAGATCACGTGCCGTGTGTCCCTGGGTCTCGCTGACTTTTCCTGAGATCTCCGGGGATTCGCGCAGTTCTACCGAGATTTGGACGGCTATCTTGAGCCAAGCGACCTCCTTATCCTCCCCAAGGCCGGAGACCTCATTCCCTGGGGGCCAGGTGTCCCCAGACGTGGGCTGGGATCCCATTTGATTTGCCCTTCCATCTGGCTGCCTGGCTCCGTGGTCTCCTGCGGTTTGGAGGCGCTCTTCCGAGATGCAGACTAAAAGCACGAGAATTTTGCCCCCCGGTACTGCAGAGGGGGCCTGTGCTGCCATGACTTGCGGTTTGTTCCCCCCAAGATTTGGCCTGAAACCACGCGGGGTTGGAACCCGGGCCTTGATATCCGGACCTGAGCGCTCTGGAACTTCAGGGCCCCTCCTGAAATTGGGATGGAAATCACGTGAGCATTGCCCCCTGGATCTCGAGGACTGGGTATGGGATCACGGCAGATTTGCATGAGCCGTCCCGAGATTTGGACGGAGCTCCCCTGAAGTCAGGTGCTCTCTGTCCCACAGAGCTCCCCGAGATCCCAGGAGTTTTGAGTGAGTTCTTCCGAGGCTTGGACGGAGGAGACACCATATTTGATCCCGAATCTCCCTGACTGGGCCCGACAGTGCTCGAACATTGCATGTGGTCCCCTAGGTTTGGACTGAGAAGGGGCGAGCTTTGCCCTGCCGCTCACTGACTGCGCCCGAGGTCTCAAGAGATTTGGATGAGTTCTGGGGAGGTCTGGACTACGATCCGGTGACCTCGGGCCCTGCCAGTGGCCGAACGGACCGGAGATTCCACCAGATTCGGAGATTCCTCGTGAGATTCGCCCTGAAAACAACGAGACACGTGCCTCTCGATCTCTCTGATCATTCCTGACATCTCAGGACATTTCCATAGCTCTTCCGATATTTGGACGGATATGCCGACACGTGTTTCCAGGAACTCGCAGGCAGGGCCTGAGATCTCATGAGATGTGGGTCAGGGCCTCCAAAATTTAGACTGCGATCCCATGAGTTTAATTGCTTGAGACCCCTGACTGGGGTGAGACCTCAGGGATTTGGTTTCGTTCTAATGACAATTGGATTTCAACCCCCTGGGGATTGCTTCTGGATCTCGCTAACTGGGCCAGAGGTCCCCCCGGAATTTGCGTGTGTGTTCCCGTGTTACGCCTAAAGTCAGATGAACTTAGATGCTGTTTCTCACGCAACGGACAGTGGCCCCGCAAGATTTGAGTGCGTTCTTCCGAGCCTGGGGCTGTGATCACGTGACATATGTCCGTGAATCTCCCTGACAGGGCCAGGGGTTCTTGACATTTGAATGAGTTCTCCTGGACTTTGGCTGAGATCACCCGGATTCCATAACTTGGGCACAAACCACTAAAGAGATTTTGACGAGTTCCAGCTCGATTTGGAATCCGATCCCACGAGACTGGCTCCTGGCATTCACGGATTGGACCAGCGTTATCACAAGTGTCGGAGGTGGCGAGCCTCATTCAGACGGAGACCACCTGACATGTGCCCCTCGATCTCGGCGAGTACACCTGACATTTCGAGGCTTTGGCACAGTTGTCCTGAGATTCGGACACCTACACGGAGACGTTTGCCTGGGAGTGTCCGACGGGTCCTGAGTTCTCACAGGATTTGGATCCGGTGTTCCGAGGTGTGGACTGCGGCCCCATGAGATTTGGCCCTGGATCTGGCTTCCTGGGCCTGTGGTCCCATGAGATGTCGACGAGCACTCCTGAGAATTGGATTCAGGTCCCCTGCGAATTGCCCTCGGAAGCCACTGAGGGGTCCCGAGCTTTGACGAGATGGGGTTTGTTCTCCAAGGTTCGCACGAAAGCACTCAGGTTTGGAGCCTGGTTCGCACTGTCCGGACGTGAGGACTCAGGAGCATTGGGTGAGTTCTGCTGCAAAGGTGATTGAGAGCTCAGGAGTTGGGCCCTCGGTCGCCCTGATGGTGACCGGGGTCGACCGAGGTTTGGAGGCTTTCTCCCGAGATTTGGACTGAGATTTGATGAAGTTGAACCCTGTGTCTAACACAGAGGCCTTGGCCTGAGATCCCGTGGGTTGGAGTCAGCGCATCCGACCGGAGATCATGGGAGTTTTGCCTGTGAATCTCCCTGAAATTGTCCGAGAACCCTGAAGCTGGGGAGGAGACCTCCCGAGATTTGGACTGAGATCAGCTGAGATTCGCCCCCGGATCTCACCGAAAGGGGTCGAAGTCTCAAGATGGTTTGAGGAGCTCTGGCGACATTTGAAATCCGAAACGGTGCACGTAGCCACAGGTTGTAGTGGAACGCACCAGAGCTCCCACGAGGTTGGGAGATTGCAAACGCGATGTCGACGGAGATCATGTGCGTGTCTCCCTGGGTCTCGCTGACGTTTCCTGAGACCTCAGGGCATTCGCGCAGTTCTACCGAGATTTGGACGACTATCCTGAGCCAAGCGACCTCCATAACCTCCACAAGGCCCGAGATCTTGTTCCATTGGGGCCAGGTGTCCCCAGACGTGTGCTGGGATCCCACTTGGTTTGTCTTTCCATCTCGCTGCCTGGCCCCGTTGTATCCTGCGGTTTGGAGGCGCTCTCCCGAGATGCAGACTAAAACCATGAGAGGTTTGCCCCCGGGTCTTGCAGAGGGGGCCTGTGCTGCCATGACTTGCTGTTTGTTCCCCCCAAGACTTGGCCTGAAACCACGCGGGTTCGTTAACGGGGCCTTGATGTCTTGACGTGAGCGCTCTGGATCTGCAGGGCCCCTCCTGAAATTGGGATGGAGATCATGTGAGCTTTGCCCCCTGGAACTCGAGGACTGGGCATGGGATCACACCAGATTTGCATGAGCCGTCCCGAGATTTGGATGGAGCTCCCCTGAAGTCAGACGCTCTTTGTCCCATAGAGCTCCCCGGGATCCCAGGAGCATTGAGTGCGTTCCTCCGACGCATGGACGGAGGAGACGCCAGATTTGACCGCGAATCTCCCTGACTGGGCCCAACAGCACTCGAACATTGCATGTGGTCCCCTCGGTTGGGACTGAGAAGGGGCGAGCTATGCCCTGCAGCTCAGTGACTGCGCCCGAGGTCTCAAGAGATTTGGATGAGTTCTGGGGAGGTCCGGACTACGATCCGGTAACCTCGGGCCCTGCGAGTGGCCGAACAGATGGGAGATTCCACCAGATTCGGAGATTCCTCACGAGATTCGCACTAAGATCAACGAGACAGGTGCCTCACCATCTCTCTGATCATTCCTGACATCTCAGGACATATCCATATCTCTTCCGAGTTTTGGACGGATATGCCGAAACGTGTGTCTGGGAACTCGCATGCAGGGCTTGAGATCTCTTGAGATGTGGGTCAGGGCCTCCAAAATTTAGACTGCAATCCCATGAGTTTATCTGCTCGAGACCCCTGACTGGGGTGAGACCTCAGGGTTTTGGCTCCGTTCTAATGACAATTGGATTTCAACCCCCTTGGGATTGCTTCTGGATCTCGCTAACTGGGCCAGAGATCCCCACGAGATTTGCCTGAGCATTCCCGCGTTTTACCTGAAGTCTGATGAACTTAGATGCTGTTTCTCATCCAATGGCCGGTGGCCCCAGGAGACTTGAGTGCGTTCTTCCGAGGCTGGGGCCGTGATCACGTGACATATGCCCGTGAATCTCCCTGACAGGGCCAGGGTTTGTTGACATTTGGATGGGTTCTCCTGGGCATCGGCCGAGATCACCCCGGAGTGGCATCGGGATCCCCTAACTTGGGCGCAAACACTCAAGAGGTTTTGACGAGTTCTGGCTCGATTTGGAATCAGATCCCACGAGACTGGCTCCTGGCATCCACGGATTGGACCAGCACTCTCCCAAGTGTCGGAGGTGGCGGGGCACATTCAGACGGAGACCACGTGACATGTACCCCTGGATCTCGTCGAGTACACCTGACATTCCGAGACTTTGGCACAGTTGTCCTGAGATACGGACACCTAACCGAGATGTTTGCCTGGGAGTGGCCGATCAGGCCTGAGTTCTCACGGGATTTGGATCCGGTGTTCCGAGGTTTGGACTGTGGCCCCATGGAATTTGGCCCTGGATCTGGCTTCCAGGGCCTGAGGTCCGACGAGATGTCGACAAGCACTGCTGAGAATGGGATTCAGGTCCTCCGCGAATTGCCCGCGGAAGCCACTGAGGCATCCTGAGGTTTGACGAGATGGGGTTTGTTCTCCAAGGTTCGCCCGAAAGCACTCAGGTTTGGAGCCTGGTTCGCACCGTCCGGACGTGAGCACTCAGGAGCATTGGGTGAGTTCTGCCGCAAAGGTGATTGAGAGCTCAGGAGTTGGACACTGGGTCTCCCTGAGGTGACTGGGATCGACCGCGGTTTGGAGGAGTACTCCCGAGATTTGGACTGAGATATGCTGAAGTTGAACCCTCGGTCTAACAGAGAGGCCTTGGCCTGAGATCCCGAAGGATTGGAGTCAGCGCCTCCGACCGGAGATCACGGGAGGTTTGCCTGTGAATCTCCCTGAAAAGCCCCGAGAACCCTGAAGCTGGGGAGGACACCTCCCGAGATTTGGACTGAGAGCAGCTGAGATTCGCCCCCGGATCTCACGGAAAGGGGCCGAGGTCTCAAGAGGGTTTGTGGAGCTCTGTCGACATTTGAACTCAGAAACGGCGCACGTGGCCACAGGTTTTAGAGGAACGGGCCAGAGCTCCAACGTCGTTGGGAGATCTCGAACGCGATGCCGACGGAGATCACGTGCCGTGTGTCCCTGGGTCTCGCTGACTTTTCCTGAGATCTCCGGGGATTCGCGCAGTTCTACCGAGATTTGGACGGCTATCTTGAGCCAAGCGACCTCCTTATCCTCCCCAAGGCCGGAGACCTCGTTCCCTGGGGGCCAGGTGTCCCCAGACGTGGGCTGGGATCCCATTTGATTTGCCCTTCCATCTGGCTGCCTGGCTCCGTGGTCTCCTGCGGTTTGGAGGCGCTCTTCCGAGATGCAGACTAAGAGCACGAGAATTTTGCCCCCCGGTACTGCAGAGGGGGCCTGTGCTGCCATGACTTGCGGTTTGTTCCCCCCAAGATTTGGCCTGAAACCACGCGGGGTTGGAACCCGGGCCTTGATATCCGGACCTGAGCGCTCTGGAACTTCAGGGCCCCTCCTGAAATTGGGATGGAAATCACGTGAGCATTGCCCCCTGGATCTCGAGGACTGGGTATGGGATCACGGCAGATTTGCATGAGCCGTCCCGAGATTTGGACGGAGCTCCCCTGAAGTCAGGTGCTCTCTGTCCCACAGAGCTCCCCGAGATCCCAGGAGTTTTGAGTGAGTGCTTCCGAGGCTTGGACGGAGGAGACACCATATTTGATCCCGAATCTCCCTGACTGGGCCCGACAGTGCTCGAACATTGCATGTGGTCCCCTAGGTTTGGACTGAGAAGGGGCGAGCTTTGCCCTGCCGCTCACTGACTGCGCCCGAGGTCTCAAGAGATTTGGATGAGTTCTGGGGAGGTCTGGACTACGATCCGGTGACCTCGGGCCCTGCCAGTGGCCGAACGGACCGGAGATTCCACCAGATTCGGAGATTCCTCGTGAGATTCGCCCTGAGAACAACGAGACAGGTGCCTCTCGATCTCTCTGATCATTCCTGACATCTCAGGACATTTCCATAGCTCTTCCGATATTTGGACGGATATGCCGACACGTGTTTCCAGGAACTCGCAGGCAGGGCCTGAGATCTCATGAGATGTGGGTCAGGGCCTCCAAAATTTAGACTGCGATCCCATGAGTTTAATTGCTTGAGACCCCTGACTGGGGTGAGACCTCAGGGATTTGGTTTCGTTCTAATGACAATTGGATTTCAACCCCCTGGGGATTGCTTCTGGATCTCGCTAACTGGGCCAGAGGTCCCCCCGGAATTTGCGTGTGTGTTCCCGTGTTACGCCTAAAGTCAGATGAACTTAGATGCTGTTTCTCACGCAACGGACAGTGGCCCCGCAAGATTTGAGTGCGTTCTTCCGAGCCTGGGGCTGTGATCACGTGACATATGTCCGTGAATCTCCCTGACAGGGCCAGGGGTTCTTGACATTTGAATGAGTTCTCCTGGACTTTGGCTGAGATCACCCGGATTCCATAACTTGGGCACAAACCACTAAAGAGATTTTGACGAGTTCCAGCTCGATTTGGAATCCGATCCCACGAGACTGGCTCCTGGCATTCACGGATTGGACCAGCGTTCTCACAAGTGTCGGAGGTGGCGAGCCTCATTCAGACGGAGACCACCTGACATGTGCCCCTCGATCTCGGCGAGTACACCTGACATTTCGAGGCTTTGGCACAGTTGTCCTGAGATTCGGACACCTACACGGAGACGTTTGCCTGGGAGTGTCCGACGGGTCCTGAGTTCTCACAGGATTTGGATCCGGTGTTCCGAGGTGTGGACTGTGGCCCCATGAGATTTGGCCCTGGATCTGGCTTCCTGGGCCTGTGGTCCCATGAGATGTCGACGAGCACTCCTGAGAATTGGATTCAGGTCCCCTGCGAATTGCCCTCGGAAGCCACTGAGGGGTCCCGAGCTTTGACGAGATGGGGTTTGTTCTCCAAGGTTCGCACGAAAGCACTCAGGTTTGGAGCCTGGTTCGCACCATCCGGACGTGAGGACTCAGGAGCATTGGGTGAGTTCTGCTGCAAAGGTGATTGAGAGCTCAGGAGTTGGGCCCTCGGTCGCCCTGATGGTGACCGGGGTCGACCGAGGTTTGGAGGCTTTCTCCCGAGATTTGGACTGAGATTTGATGAAGTTGAACCCTGTGTCTAACACAGAGGCCTTGGCCTGAGATCCCGTGGGTTGGAGTCAGCGCATCCGACCGGAGATCATGGGAGTTTTGCCTGTGAATCTCCCTGAAATTGTCCGAGAACCCTGAAGCTGGGGAGGAGACCTCCCGAGATTTGGACTGAGATCAGCTGAGATTCGCCCCCGGATCTCACCGAAAGGGGTCGAAGTCTCAAGATGGTTTGAGGAGCTCTGGCGACATTTGAAATCCGAAACGGTGCACGTAGCCACAGGTTGTAGTGGAACGCACCAGAGCTCCCACGAGGTTGGGAGATTGCAAACGCGATGTCGACGGAGATCATGTGCGTGTCTCCCTGGGTCTCGCTGACGTTTCCTGAGACCTCAGGGCATTCGCGCAGTTCTACCGAGATTTGGACGACTATCCTGAGCCAAGCGACCTCCATAACCTCCACAAGGCCCGAGATCTTGTTCCATTGGGGCCAGGTGTCCCCAGACGTGGGCTGGGATCCCACTTGGTTTGTCTTTCCATCTCGCTGCCTGGCCCCGTTGTATCCTGCGGTTTGGAGGCGCTCTCCCGAGATGCAGACTAAAACCATGAGAGGTTTGCCCCCGGGTCTTGCAGAGGGGGCCTGTGCTGCCATGACTTGCTGTTTGTTCCCCCCAAGACTTGGCCTGAAACCACGCGGGTTCGTTACCGGGGCCTTGATGTCTTGACGTGAGCGCTCTGGATCTGCAGGGCCCCTCCTGAAATTGGGATGGAGATCATGTGAGCTTTGCCCCCTGGAACTCGAGGACTGGGCATGGGATCACACCAGATTTGCATGAGCCGTCCCGAGATTTGGATGGAGCTCCCCTGAAGTCAGACGCTCTTTGTCCCATAGAGCTCCCCGAGATCCCAGGAGCATTGAGTGCGTTCCTCCGACGCATGGACGGAGGAGACGCCAGATTTGACCGCGAATCTCCCTGACTGGGCCCAACAGCACTCGAACATTGCATGTGGTCCCCTCGGTTGGGACTGAGAAGGGGCGAGCTATGCCCTGCAGCTCACTGACTGCGCCCGAGGTCTCAAGAGATTTGGATGAGTTCTGGGGAGGTCCGGACTACGATCCGGTAACCTCGGGCCCTGCGAGTGGCCGAACAGATGGGAGATTCCACCAGATTCGGAGATTCCTCACGAGATTCGCACTAAGATCAACGAGACAGGTGCCTCACCATCTCTCTGATCATTCCTGACATCTCAGGACATATCCATATCTCTTCCGAGTTTTGGACGGATATGCCGAAACGTGTGTCTGGGAACTCGCATGCAGGGCTTGAGATCTCTTGAGATGTGGGTCAGGGCCTCCAAAATTTAGACTGCGATCCCATGAGTTTATCTGCTCGAGACCCCTGACTGGGGTGAGACCTCAGGGTTTTGGCTCCGTTCTAATGACAATTGGATTTCAACCCCCTTGGGATTGCTTCTGGATCTCGCTAACTGGGCCAGAGATCCCCACGAGATTTGCCTGAGCATTCCCGCGTTTTACCTGAAGTCTGATGAACTTAGATGCTGTTTCTCATCCAATGGCCGGTGGCCCCAGGAGACTTGAGTGCGTTCTTCCGAGGCTGGGGCCGTGATCACGTGACATATGCCCGTGAATCTCCCTGACAGGGCCAGGGTTTGTTGACATTTGGATGGGTTCTCCTGGGCATCGGCCGAGATCACCCCGGAGTGGCATCGGGATCCCCTAACTTGGGCGCAAACACTCAAGAGGTTTTGACGAGTTCTGGCTCGATTTGGAATCAGATCCCACGAGACTGGCTCCTGGCATCCACGGATTGGACCAGCACTCTCCCAAGTGTCGGAGGTGGCGGGGCACATTCAGACGGAGACCACGTGACATGTACCCCTGGATCTCGTCGAGTACACCTGACATTCCGAGACTTTGGCACAGTTGTCCTGAGATACGGACACCTAACCGAGATGTTTGCCTGGGAGTGGCCGATCAGGCCTGAGTTCTCACGGGATTTGGATCCGGTGTTCCGAGGTTTGGACTGTGGCCCCATGGAATTTGGCCCTGGATCTGGCTTCCAGGGCCTGAGGTCCGACGAGATGTCGACAAGCACTGCTGAGAATGGGATTCAGGTCCTCCGCGAATTGCCCGCGGAAGCCACTGAGGCATCCTGAGGTTTGACGAGATGGGGTTTGTTCTCCAAGGTTCGCCCGAAAGCACTCAGGTTTGGAGCCTGGTTCGCACCGTCCGGACGTGAGCACTCAGGAGCATTGGGTGAGTTCTGCCGCAAAGGTGATTGAGAGCTCAGGAGTTGGACACTGGGTCTCCCTGAGGTGACTGGGATCGACCGCGGTTTGGAGGAGTACTCCCGAGATTTGGACTGAGATATGCTGAAGTTGAACCCTCGGTCTAACAGAGAGGCCTTGGCCTGAGATCCCGAAGGATTGGAGTCAGCGCCTCCGACCGGAGATCACGGGAGGTTTGCCTGTGAATCTCCCTGAAAAGCCCCGAGAACCCTGAAGCTGGGGAGGACACCTCCCGAGATTTGGACTGAGAGCAGCTGAGATTCGCCCCCGGATCTCACGGAAAGGGGCCGAGGTCTCAAGAGGGTTTGTGGAGCTCTGTCGACATTTGAACTCAGAAACGGCGCACGTGGCCACAGGTTTTAGAGGAACGGGCCAGAGCTCCAACGTCGTTGGGAGATCTCGAACGCGATGCCGACGGAGATCACGTGCCGTGTGTCCCTGGGTCTCGCTGACTTTTCCTGAGATCTCCGGGGATTCGCGCAGTTCTACCGAGATTTGGACGGCTATCTTGAGCCAAGCGACCTCCTTATCCTCCCCAAGGCCGGAGACCTCGTTCCCTGGGGGCCAGGTGTCCCCAGACGTGGGCTGGGATCCCATTTGATTTGCCCTTCCATCTGGCTGCCTGGCTCCGTGGTCTCCTGCGGTTTGGAGGCGCTCTTCCGAGATGCAGACTAAAAGCACGAGAATTTTGCCCCCCGGTACTGCAGAGGGGGCCTGTGCTGCCATGACTTGCGGTTTGTTCCCCCCAAGATTTGGCCTGAAACCACGCGGGGTTGGAACCCGGGCCTTGATATCCGGACCTGAGCGCTCTGGAACTTCAGGGCCCCTCCTGAAATTGGGATGGAAATCACGTGAGCATTGCCCCCTGGATCTCGAGGACTGGGTATGGGATCACGGCAGATTTGCATGAGCCGTCCCGAGATTTGGACGGAGCTCCCCTGAAGTCAGGTGCTCTCTGTCCCACAGAGCTCCCCGAGATCCCAGGAGTTTTGAGTGAGTTCTTCCGAGGCTTGGACGGAGGAGACACCATATTTGATCCCGAATCTCCCTGACTGGGCCCGACAGTGCTCGAACATTGCATGTGGTCCCCTAGGTTTGGACTGAGAAGGGGCGAGCTTTGCCCTGCCGCTCACTGACTGCGCCCGAGGTCTCAAGAGATTTGGATGAGTTCTGGGGAGGTCTGGACTACGATCCGGTGACCTCGGGCCCTGCCAGTGGCCGAACGGACCGGAGATTCCACCAGATTCGGAGATTCCTCGTGAGATTCGCCCTGAGAACAACGAGACAGGTGCCTCTCGATCTCTCTGATCATTCCTGACATCTCAGGACATTTCCATAGCTCTTCCGATATTTGGACGGATATGCCGACACGTGTTTCCAGGAACTCGCAGGCAGGGCCTGAGATCTCATGAGATGTGGGTCAGGGCCTCCAAAATTTAGACTGCGATCCCATGAGTTTAATTGCTTGAGACCCCTGACTGGGGTGAGACCTCAGGGATTTGGTTTCGTTCTAATGACAATTGGATTTCAACCCCCTGGGGATTGCTTCTGGATCTCGCTAACTGGGCCAGAGGTCCCCCCGGAATTTGCGTGTGTGTTCCCGTGTTACGCCTAAAGTCAGATGAACTTAGATGCTGTTTCTCACGCAACGGACAGTGGCCCCGCAAGATTTGAGTGCGTTCTTCCGAGCCTGGGGCTGTGATCACGTGACATATGTCCGTGAATCTCCCTGACAGGGCCAGGGGTTCTTGACATTTGAATGAGTTCTCCTGGACTTTGGCTGAGATCACCCGGATTCCATAACTTGGGCACAAACCACTAAAGAGATTTTGACGAGTTCCAGCTCGATTTGGAATCCGATCCCACGAGACTGGCTCCTGGCATTCACGGATTGGACCAGCGTTCTCACAAGTGTCGGAGGTGGCGAGCCTCATTCAGACGGAGACCACCTGACATGTGCCCCTCGATCTCGGCGAGTACACCTGACATTTCGAGGCTTTGGCACAGTTGTCCTGAGATTCGGACACCTACACGGAGACGTTTGCCTGGGAGTGTCCGACGGGTCCTGAGTTCTCACAGGATTTGGATCCGGTGTTCCGAGGTGTGGACTGCGGCCCCATGAGATTTGGCCCTGGATCTGGCTTCCTGGGCCTGTGGTCCCATGAGATGTCGACGAGCACTCCTGAGAATTGGATTCAGGTCCCCTGCGAATTGCCCTCGGAAGCCACTGAGGGGTCCCGAGCTTTGACGAGATGGGGTTTGTTCTCCAAGGTTCGCACGAAAGCACTCAGGTTTGGAGCCTGGTTCGCACCGTCCGGACGTGAGGACTCAGGAGCATTGGGTGAGTTCTGCTGCAAAGGTGATTGAGAGCTCAGGAGTTGGGCCCTCGGTCGCCCTGATGGTGACCGGGGTCGACCGAGGTTTGGAGGCTTTCTCCCGAGATTTGGACTGAGATTTGATGAAGTTGAACCCTGTGTCTAACACAGAGGCCTTGGCCTGAGATCCCGTGGGTTGGAGTCAGCGCATCCGACCGGAGATCATGGGAGTTTTGCCTGTGAATCTCCCTGAAATTGTCCGAGAACCCTGAAGCTGGGGAGGAGACCTCCCGAGATTTGGACTGAGATCAGCTGAGATTCGCCCCCGGATCTCACCGAAAGGGGTCGAAGTCTCAAGATGGTTTGAGGAGCTCTGGCGACATTTGAAATCCGAAACGGTGCACGTAGCCACAGGTTGTAGTGGAACGCACCAGAGCTCCCACGAGGTTGGGAGATTGCAAACGCGATGTCGACGGAGATCATGTGCGTGTCTCCCTGGGTCTCGCTGACGTTTCCTGAGACCTCAGGGCATTCGCGCAGTTCTACCGAGATTTGGACGACTATCCTGAGCCAAGCGACCTCCATAACCTCCACAAGGCCCGAGATCTTGTTCCATTGGGGCCAGGTGTCCCCAGACGTGGGCTGGGATCCCACTTGGTTTGTCTTTCCATCTCGCTGCCTGGCCCCGTTGTATCCTGCGGTTTGGAGGCGCTCTCCCGAGATGCAGACTAAAACCATGAGAGGTTTGCCCCCGGGTCTTGCAGAGGGGGCCTGTGCTGCCATGACTTGCTGTTTGTTCCCCCCAAGACTTGGCCTGAAACCACGCGGGTTCGTTACCGGGGCCTTGATGTCTTGACGTGAGCGCTCTGGATCTGCAGGGCCCCTCCTGAAATTGGGATGGAGATCATGTGAGCTTTGCCCCCTGGAACTCGAGGACTGGGCATGGGATCACACCAGATTTGCATGAGCCGTCCCGAGATTTGGATGGAGCTCCCCTGAAGTCAGACGCTCTTTGTCCCATAGAGCTCCCCGAGATCCCAGGAGCATTGAGTGCGTTCCTCCGACGCATGGACGGAGGAGACGCCAGATTTGACCGCGAATCTCCCTGACTGGGCCCAACAGCACTCGAACATTGCATGTGGTCCCCTCGGTTGGGACTGAGAAGGGGCGAGCTATGCCCTGCAGCTCACTGACTGCGCCCGAGGTCTCAAGAGATTTGGATGAGTTCTGGGGAGGTCCGGACTACGATCCGGTAACCTCGGGCCCTGCGAGTGGCCGAACAGATGGGAGATTCCACCAGATTCGGAGATTCCTCACGAGATTCGCACTAAGATCAACGAGACAGGTGCCTCACCATCTCTCTGATCATTCCTGACATCTCAGGACATATCCATATCTCTTCCGAGTTTTGGACGGCTATGCCGAAACGTGTGTCTGGGAACTCGCATGCAGGGCTTGAGATCTCTTGAGATGTGGGTCAGGGCCTCCAAAATTTAGACTGCGATCCCATGAGTTTATCTGCTCGAGACCCCTGACTGGGGTGAGACCTCAGGGTTTTGGCTCCGTTCTAATGACAATTGGATTTCAACCCCCTTGGGATTGCTTCTGGATCTCGCTAACTGGGCCAGAGATCCCCACGAGATTTGCCTGAGCATTCCCGCGTTTTACCTGAAGTCTGATGAACTTAGATGCTGTTTCTCATCCAATGGCCGGTGGCCCCAGGAGACTTGAGTGCGTTCTTCCGAGGCTGGGGCCGTGATCACGTG
>NW_026992156.1:0-21998 GCF_029215605.1 Mirounga angustirostris | reverse complement strand
AGACCCACCAGCGACTATAGCAATGGAAGCCTTTTGCAAGAACTTCCTTAGGTAGCCAATGTGTCTCCCTAAGCAATATTGTCACAGATAAAATAAAATCCAGTCTCACCCTAAGTCAGACAGCTTGTTGTCTCCTAAGAATGTTATTTCCCATGGAAAAGCCTGGATCCTTGTCTTTACTGAATAAAAGAGGTAAACAGAGACGGACCAGATGGTGGAGCATATAGACCTGTATTACTTGCTTCGAGGCTGTGTTTCTCTACTATGTTGTAACTGAAAGAACAGTCAGAGGAACTGCCTCTGAATTAAAAGATTTGGACCCAAAGTCCCTTTTTTAAATGTATCCATGCTACGAAGCTCTTCGGTAGCAAAAATTGGCTTAGAGCCCAGCTTTCTAGCACTTTGACAGTGGTCTTTCTGGCATAACTGTGGTGTTCCTATCTGGATGCACAGTCAAACCACCTGGCAGTTTAAAACAAACAAAACATTGTTTTGATTCGGTCGGGCTAAGGTGGAGGCCCAACCAGGGGTCACTTTAATAACACCCCCAGGTGCTTCTAATATGGAGCCAGATTTGAGAACGACAATTCCAACAGATTTTGTTCAAATACACGAGTTACAACAGCTTACGTTTCAATGTATGTCAGCAGGCACAGTTGATGTCTTTAACGGGTAAAATTCTGTGAGAAGCTCAAGCAACATGTTGATAAGTGATGTTATACACGGAAACGCTTTGTAAATTACAAAGTGTTGACCAAAGATGAGGTATTTTATTATCACCAACAAATGCTTCCTGAGAGCTTCTGAGTTGGTCGTTCAGAAGCAGTAGGCTCGGTCTTTCCCTTTAAGAGATTGCAGCCTCGTGGGCTGGAGTAGTTGGTCATGTTTCCAGTAATGTGTCTTACGAAGAGCGGCAGTAATGGAGGTCACCCTGCAGGCCAGACAACCTAATACAGTGTCAGAAGCTGCAGGGCAGACAGGGGGTTAATGAGCAGCAATTACGACACAAGTTAAAAGCCAGGTTGCCTGATCCATTTTTCAAGGGTTCTCACACAGAGAGAAGCGAAGGAACCAACTAACCAGAGGTCACCTGTGAATTTCAAGTAGAGCCAGTGATCCCGTGCAGCTATCCTGTGTTGAAAAGACGGTTGAAACTCGAAGATGATTCCCATTTAATTAATTTCATTCTGTGACTGGCAACCATTTGAAGGGGCCAATGTGCCCCCAACCAGCAAAGGTTGACCTTTCCAACAAAGGTCCATCTACAGCACTGGGGTCAGTTAAAGAGGAGAAATGGTGGGCAAGCGGCCTCTGCACCTGGAGGTACACCCTTTCATTCGGAAATCGAATTTGAGCTTGATAAAGAATAAAGTTAATCTTCACTGTTGTCAGACGCGTGGGGACTGAGATCAGAATTATCTGCATTTTACAGATAAACGCACCATCCCTTGGTGGGCTATCGTGCACATTTTCCCAGTTTTCTCCTCGTTATTTCACATGAGCTCAGGGATAATGTAGGCGGGCTAAGTCTTGTCTCGGTTTTAGAACTGACGACCCTGACACACACAGGCTATCTGAGTCTTGTCCGAGATTACACACACGATAAGGGTCAGAGCTGGGATGGGGGCCCGGCAGCCTCACCCCTCCTGTAGAGCCTCCACCGCCCCGGGGGTGGCCTGGGCTTCGTAGTACAGAGATTCACAAGGCTCATTAAAAATAGCAAGGAAGCTAACATCGAAGCTAAGATTTGATTTGTGAACATATTTATAGGTAAACCAGCACATATATTGTAGTAATCATCTATTAGATCCCCCAGCTTGCAACTTACCCTCACTTCTCTTTAACAGTTATCACCCACGTTTCTAGGAAATCATTCGCCTTCCCTCCTTCTTGATTCCCAGGATTTTCCGAGAAGGTGAATTTAAATACCCTGAAAACTTGCCCTGCTGTTTTGTTTTCTCCTAGCCTTTAAATGTCCCCTAGTGCTGACAACAGCTTTTCTGGCTTAAACCATCACTCCATTTACAGTTTGAGTTCCAAACCCGTAAGTTCAGAGAAACCATTTTCTCTCACTTGTAGACCTCGGAGTCTTACAAGGGGCAGAGCACTTTTGATCTCGGAGCTCCCAATGGCACTCTGTTTGGATAAAGCCCAGACGCCTAGATGTGGCCCAGAGTGCCATCCATTCACCTTCACGTCTACAGAGAGAAAGAATGTCACCGGCAGCCAGAGGGCCGAGGGCTCACTTTCTGCTCTGAGATTCTCCAGGCAAGTCACTACGGGCTTCTCGGTGCTCGGCATGCCTCATTGCTCAGCTCTGATGTAAGAACTCACGCAGTGGCAACAATGGGCTGTCCGGACACGGCAGAGACACAGGTGAGACGGCCGACATGTGGGGTTGCCAGGGATGCTCTAGCAGTGACCCTCTGTCTTGGTGAGGTCCCCACATACCCTCCCCTCTCCTACCTGGTAGAGAGCTGTTCTCTTAATTGAAATTCGCAACTCCTCTGTTAAAGGTGGAATACCGTAGCAATTTACGGTGCAGCCCTTGGAGTCAGACCGCCAGCATTCCAATTCTGCTGTGTCGTTTCAGGTGAGTGACTAAACCTCTCTGTGCCTCAGTGTCCTCATTGGGAAAATGGGAATGCGAATGTGAAAAATAGTAGCTACGTATATAATATTGCTGTGAGGAATCTAATGACTGTGAAGTGCTTAAAACAGTGACTGGTACAGAAGCATTCAGTAAGTGTTAGCATTTACGGGTAATAATTCAAGTTCTTCCCTTCCTCCAGAGTCCCAAAGTGCCTCAACTTCTCCAAAAGGCCTTGCCTAATTCTACATTTTATTTTTGTTTCATCTTTGGATCCCAATAAATGTACCTTGAATAGCTCAGTCCTGCTATAGTTTGTTATGCTGCCTTATTTTATGCTTTGGGCATTTAGTCACCACATAACTTTTATCCTCAACCAGATTGTAAACTCTCTGGGGGTATAGAAAGTCACGTCTACTACCTACCTACTCACCCCCACCCTCACACCACTCCAAAATGCGAGTGTGCTTTTTCTACCATGCCTGTCCTGCTGGGATAGCACTGGAGAGTTTCCTGCCCCCCATCCAGCCTGCATGTCTAGGGAGAAGCTGGTCCATCGGTCACATCCCCGCGCAGGGTTTAAAACCAGCCTAGAGTACCTGAGACCCATCTAGAATCTTGCAATTAAATAGTATGCTTTGCCCTCTTTCAGTCTTCGATTCTTCACTATCTTTTGTTACTTGAGGATGCATTTGCCATCCCACGAGATTCTAAACTCCTTTGAGGACAAGGAGGTGCTCAGTAAATATTTGCAAATGCAGTGGGATAATAATGGGGTGTATTGAGGATGTGACTCTTCTCCTGCTGATCTTTTTTTATTTTTATTTTTTAAAAATATTTTATTTATTTGACAAAGAGAGACACAGTGAGAGAGGGGATACAAGCAGGGGGAGTGGGAGAGGGAGAGGAAGGCTTCCGGCCGAGCAGGGAGCCCGATGCGGGGCTCAATCCCAGGACCCTGGGATCATGACCTGAGCGGAAGACAGACGCTTAATGACTGAGCCACCCAGACGCCCCTGCTAATCTCATCTATCATCTAGCCCTCCCATAGTCAGTGAAGATTTTCATTGCCTAAGAGTTAAGTCACTGTAGCAGAGAAGCGGAAAGCAAGTTCATTCTTAGCTCTTGACTCTCAATAGTTTAAGCCATTTAGGATTCAGAGCATAAAATTTATGCCATAAACAAAAAATTGGAAAGAACACATAATTAGAGCCAGTTTTCTCTAGTTTCTCCTGGGTCCTTCCAAACTAGATCAAGATTCCAGAGGCTGGATTTAGGAAAGAAGAGAGAATTGCAAGACTCTGGGGAACGGGAATGGGGAGAGGGCACTGCTCTATGAGGGCCAAGCATGGCTGGAGGTCTGGGTGACAGGAAATACGCCAGGTGGGTGTGGCGGATAGAAGAACAGAAGCACCTGTGGTTCACTCACTGGGCTTGGGAGGAAGGGCTGGATGGAGAATCTGATCACACAGTCCTGAGCCAGCCGAGGAGGCTTCTGTGCCTAGGAGTATGAGGAAGCTCAGAAAGAACCTGACCCAGGAGGCCCGCCGTGCAGACAGCGGCCTTGCGAGTGGGGGCAGGAGGTGAGAGGAGAGATGCAGTCTCAGCAAATACCAGTGTGAACAGCTGCCCCTCTGCCCCGGGTTAATGCTGATTTCGATGCAAGGGCTTTACCTGCAGCCCTGGGAAGGGGGAGCACTCCTTGGTAAAATGGGGGCTCAAAATATAAATTAACTCCATTATGGAAAACTAAAGTTACATTTCCCGAATGCCTGAGTGTGTGAGCTGAAATTCTTAAAAGCTATAGAGGTAGAAAAGAAATTTTAAAATTTCCCTTGAGATAATCACTCTAATTGGGAACTAGGTTATACTTTGGAAGACACAGTGGCCCTCCTTGGTATAAATATGAAAAGAAAAGGGAGGGAAGGAGAGAGAGGGATGGAAAGGGGAAAAAAGTGCAAATATAAGAGTGACGATACTCCATTTGTCACTATTTTATTCAATCACTCAGTAAATATTTGTTCAACATCTATTTTACACCGCCATGGTAGGTTCCTGGTCTGGGAAAGCATGCAGGATCTGAAGGGGATGATTAATGTGTTTTTATCGTTTGTGTTTTGCACTGTTGTTTCACAAGGATGAATTCACGCACTACTCGTACTTAAAAAGAGAGAGGAGAGGTGCAGAGCACATGGCAGATCTCGTGTGAAGAAAGCAGGGCGGCCGGAGTGCGAAGGTACAGGATGCACAGCGCTGCTGGGTGCTTCTCTCATGGCTGGATCTCAGCACAGCACAAGTTAGTTCAATTTTGTCTATGCATAGAGCCCAGAGTGTAGGTTCGTGCCTCGGATGGGAGGCAGTTTCCCGGGAACTGGGCATTTTGCATCCATCTCCAGGTGAAGCCCACGGATGCTGAGGCAGGAACAGTGCCTTGTAGGAGCCAAGAGCCAGCAACATCAGTTTCCCAGTGTTTCTTGTTTGTGGAGTATCTGTGCTGGCCCAGACCCAGCTGGAATGCTCCCCAGCCTCTCATCCGCTTCCGCTTCGGCAGTGAGGCACGTCCCCAGCAGATCAATGGCACAAATGGCGGGGTGGGGGAGGGGAGGGTTAGGGGCCTATGAAAGTTGCGGTGACCCCGTCAGCGCTGGGAGCCCACCTAACTTCAAGTCCTGCCGTCTCACCCTGTGCGAGTTTAACACAGACCACAAGAGCCACACTTACACCGTGTCGTACTTTTTAATCAATTAAATGAAAAGGTGTATAATGTAAAACTTTGAACTTTCTGGTTATTTTTTCTAGCCTTTATTTACATCTTTGTAATGATGGTTATTCTACTGATGTTTTAGATTTATCAATTCTAGACATTATCTGTTTAATTTCCTGTTATAGCAAATGACAGGTCTTTAGTTCCATGACCCCATATATATATCCAAGTAGTGTCCTGGCGCCTATTCTATCTTCTGGTGCTAGCTGATCGTTAAATTTTCAGGAAGTTTGCAGACCAACTATTAAATGGTTGGTAGCTTGAAATTGGCCATGGTGGGAGTATTTACGCCATTGAAATCAGCATAGGTTACCAGGGCTTCCCCCACCACCCCGGAGAACTAGTTAAACATTTCCGAGCACACCACAGTTCTTCCTCCATATTCACAATTGTAGTCAAGAGTTTAATTTTAATGACTAGTACATTTTGTTCTCTGTATAGCCCATTGGTGTACCAAAATTATGGACTTCCTTATTTTACATGGAGTTAATAATTGCCTTATCATCATCAGGCTGACACCTCCTGAAACTAATGGACAATCCAAGAAAAGTGTGACAACCAATAATTATGCACTTACAAAGTATTTTTTGCCAAGCAAATGAATCTGAATCTATTCAAGATTTACAAATATGAAGAATAGACAGCTTGATAGCACTAGAAAGCTAGATAGCACAAGAAAGCAATCAACTAAATCCAGAATGCAAAACATTCTACAGAACCAATGACTCACTTTCTCCAGCAAATGAATGGCATAAATGGCGGGGGGGAGGAGGTGGTTAGGGGACTATTACAGAAAAAAACAGACTTAAGAGTCATAGCCACCAATTTCCACCTATGGACCTTGTTTGGATGCAAACTCAAATTAAGGAACAATAAAAAATATGCTTAAGAGATACATGCATCCCTATGTTTATAACAACATTATTTACAATAGCCAAGATATGGAAGCAAGAGTGTCCATTGATTGATGAATGGATAAAGATGTGATATATATATATATATTTTTTTTCTTCTTAGATTTAGGAATTTCTTTTTATCCCTGCTTAAAAAAATTTCTCCATGTACACTGTAGGTTGATGTCTTTCTATTTATTGTGCTGGGCCCTTGTGAAACATGTGTCTAATAGGTCTGGGAAATTTTTCTGGGTTGTTTTGTTATAACTTTACATTTTCTCTGGGCTCTTTTCCTGTGACTCTTATTCATTGGATATTAGACCTATTAATCCTAATTGAAAGATCTTATTTGGAGAAATGCTATTTGGAATGAAACAGGAAGGAAGTCAGGAAAGGCTGAATGAGCTAATCTGACCCAGATGAAGAAGGGTGTAAAAGAAGTTTGGACGGAAGTGTCCTAGACACTCCTGAAACCGATGGTTTGACAAAGCCACCAGGAAATCCTTGAGTCAAAGCCTGCTGACAAAGGAATCCTGTGTCTTAGAAATGGGTTCGCCTTATTATTTCTGCCACACTCAATCATTGGTGGTAATCTAAAACCAAGCATGGACTCGGTGCATGCAGTGAAGGATTTCAAAGCAATGCACCTGGGGTCCTGGTCAATACCTTCCGGTTAGATCTGAGGTGCCAACGTCATGGCCACTACTGTAAAGTAGGTTCTATTATCACTGCGATGTTGAATGCGTTAGTTTATGTACCGTCCCTAGAACACCATCACACACATTTCAAGCATTAACTACGGTTAATTAACTACTGTTGAGGAGTGACAAGGAGACGCCTGCAAGGGTCTGTGATTAGCCACAGGAATTATGCTCTAAACTTTAGGATCTATTTATTTCTACTTGAAGCACGATTCCAACAGGTTTAGTTAACTGGAGTACATAACAAAGCCAGGTTAGAAATGACAGTGTACAAAGAGATTGGAAGCCCATTATTATTAGAACAATCAGAAAGCTGGGAAAGGTGTGTCTGACAGCAGGGAAAGAGAAAAACAACAAAAGGCAAACACAACGAAAGCATATATTTTCATGATTTTCAGCATCAGGAAACTTAGCCCCAGCAACTTCAAAAGGCATGGGTGCTTGGTGGTATTTCAAAAATGTAACAACCAATGTTCATGATAATGACTCTGATATCAAAAAACGTTTCACCGGCACTTGGGGGAGTCAGGAAAAGTATGAAATGCATTTTACAATGATTTCCATCCAGAATAGTTAAAGCCGTAGAGAAGCTCCACAGAAAGGGTAAATCCTCCAGGATTCTGGACAGCTGAGAGTTTTATCGATCTGATTAAATATACGGCTTTTTTTGTTTTCCTGTGCATAACTGCATATCATTTCTTACTATCACTTGATAACGAACAATCCTTCTCCTCATTTTACAGCCTGATTTTGTATCGAGATCCCCACACTTTGTGTGGCATCCGTCATCACCGCCTAGGTTCGCTTGCTCGCTAAGCAAACAAAATCTCTACGATAAATCGCGACCACCAGCAGAACTCCCGAGTGATTTAAATTAAGCTCCCGAGGGGGGCTTGGCTGTCCCGAGGCTGTCGGGAGAGGCCACTCCGGTGGCGCATGCGCAGACTGCCTGGCTGCCCGCAGCCCCTGCCTCGCTTTGACAGCCCTTCTTGTCTCTACCCAGCGCTCCTGTTCTCACCCAGGAACCACCGACACGCAGTGCTTCCACAAACACTGGGCTAACAACAACATCTCTGGCCTGGGATAGGTCACCAGCTACTTGGAAGAATAACTGAGAAACCCTGGCAACAGCTCATCTTCTAACCTCCCAGCAGGACTGCCAGAGTCTGAGAAGCTGCCTTCTAGAACCACAGACCTCCGCTGTGAACGAGGCGGCTTTTAGCGGGCACAGTGGGATGGCAGCCGCTGCGCGAAGAGCAAAACATGTAGGATGGCGGAGAGAAGGAGCTGAGACACACACACATAGGCAGACACACACAGACCACGTGCCAACATGCACACAGTTCGGGTCTGGGTCACTTCGGGCTGTTGTAACAAAAATTCCGTAGACTGGGTGGTTTAAAGCACTCCGAAATTTATTTCTCACAGTTCTTCTTTAAGCGAGGAAATCCACGATCAAGGCTCAGGCTGGTTCCCTGTCTGGTGAGAGCCCACTTACTGGTTCATAGACAGCCAGTCTTCTATGTCCTCACGTGGAGGAAGACACTCTGGGATCTCTTCATAAGGGCACTAAGCCCATTCAGGAAGGTTCTGCCCTCATGACCTAATCACCTCCCAAAGACCTCCAAATACTATCAAATACTGTCCCGCGGGAGCGGGCGGCGGGGGGGGGGGGGGGGGGTTCGATTTCAACATATGAATTTGGGCGTGCGACCAATAAAAAAGGAAAGCTCATTTAGAATGGAGTCAGGAGGCCAGCAGGGGGCGCTCTCACACGCTACCACTCCTAGTCAATTGCAGACCCACCCGGAAGAGACTGGATCTTGCCTGTGGATACTTTACTAGCCCAGCAGCAGGAAAAGAAGCGCCCCATCCCCACTCCGCAGCAGTCCAGCCCATGAGATACCATCACAATTCAGACAATGAAAAGCCATTATACTTCAAACTCCCAGTTTACTCCAACCGACTTTTTATTTATAAAAGTCTTCCCAATCTCACCCTTTCCTCTGTACAGGAGTGTTTCTCTTCTTTGTTCTGCAGACATGCCTTTGGTTCTGCCATAGCTTACTTGTCCAAAATTGCAATTCTCTATTATTTCCAAATAGTCCCATTTTTGCTGGTAAAAATAACTGGCAGTTTTATTTTTAAGGTTAACAGGGGGGACACAAGCATTCAGCTTACAGCCTATCTAGAACATAGTTCAACGTTAAGAACAAAAGCAGAATCTGTCTCATTTTCCCACTGATTTGTAATCTCCTTGGGGGCAGAACTGTTGTTTGTTTGCATCTACACTAAGTAAAATTTATGAGGAGGGAGACACTGTCATGCTAAGCAGGCAGTACGTCATTCATGCTTGATAACAAAGAACATGTCCTTCCTATGCTTACGAGTCTCTTATTAAGGGTTTGTCTCCCTCTCTGGTTTCATCTTGTTTTATTCTTCCCAGGTGTTTTTTTTTTTTTTTTTTTTACTAACCAGAATCATGCTGTATGTATTGTTCTTTGATGTGCTTGTTGGAGATGTTCTCAGCCTAGCACACTCCTTTTATCCATTCTATATTCCACAGAAATAGATGTTTGGGTTGCTTCATTCTGCTGTTATAATTATTCCCACTTTTGTGCACAGACTTGAGCACAGGGGGTGGAATTTGAGGGAAAGAGTGTCATTTTGAGCCCTTGGCAATCTGAGGTGAAGGCATGTTGACCTGGCATTGAGCAGGTAGCAGGCCGTGCATGCTGACTCGGGCAGGAGGGCAGCTGGACTGTGAATTTGGGACTCACAGGCCGATGGCATAGTGTGTGACAGGGATGTGGCTGGTTTTGCTTTTAATTTTTGTTTTTCTGGGAAACTCGATCTCTCCCTCTATTCTAAATGAAAGCCTTGCTGGATAGAGTATTCTTGGCTGTAGATTTTTTCCTTTTAGCAGCTGGAATTTATCATGCCACTTTCTTCTGGCCTGCAGAGTTTCTGCTGAAAAACCCATTGATAGGCGTATGGGGTTTCCCTTGTATGTACCTGCTTTCCTTTCTCTTGCTGCTTTTAAAATTCTCTCTTTATCACTACTTTTGGCCATCTTATTTACTTTGTGTCTTGGCACAGACCTCTTTGGGCTGGTTGTGTTGGGGGCTCTCTATGCCTCCTGGATCTGGATTTCTCTTTCCTTCCCCAGATTCAGGAAGTTTTCAGCTATTATTTCTTCAGACAAATCTGCCCCCTTTTCTTGCTCTTCTCCTTCTGGGATCCCTATCATGCGACTGTTATGCTTGACAGTGTTGCTGAGTTCCCTGGGTCTATTCTCATTTTGCATATTCCCCCCTCCTTCATCTGCTTGGCTTGATTACTTTCCATGACTCTGTCCTCCAGGTGGCTGATCCTTTCTTCTACTTCCTCTTACTTGCTATTTATTCCAGATGGGTTGCTGGAGGGGAGTTGAGGGAGGGGGATGGGGTAACTGGGTGGTGGGCATGAAGGAGGGCATGTAATGGAATGAGCACTGGGTGTTGTATGCAACTGATGAATCACTGAACTCTACCTCTGAAACTAATAATACACTACATGTTAATTAATTGAACTTAAATTTTAAAAAAAGGAAACCCCCCAAACAAACAAAAAACAACAAAAAAACAAAAAAACAAAGAACATGTCCTAAAAGAAATCTGTTCCCAACATTATTACTAGAACCAAAATAGCTGTTAATTTACCACAGGTTTCATTTTCCCCAGTTCCTGGCTATTACCTCCTTTTAAGTCATCTGCTGTTTTGGTTTGTTCTTGTTTTGTTTTTGGTTTTGTTTTGATTTGGAAAAGGGCTCAAAGAGCTGTGCTAGATTCCATATGTCCCAATGGACAGCCAGTTGTTTTAATTGTATTGAATTATCACTTCTTTCTCATCTATTCTCACACACAGCCTTCTAAAGTCATCTATTTTTCAATGAGCAGCATTTCCCCTTTCCCTTTCATTCTAGATGGCATCAGCCCATTTTGAAATATACAGGTAAAAAAATAACTGAAAGGCACAAGGAAAATTAGGCAGGAAGAATTTGAGCCTGCTAGGTCAGATTGTTACTTTTTTGGCTTATTTTTTTCTATTCCCAGTTTTTTCCCCCCTCATCTTTGTATTTTTACAAGTCTTGAAAATTAAATGTGCAGCAACTCCTCAGGAATGAGTAAATTCAAGACAATAGTTGAGTGACAATCTTTAGGAACTAAAATTTATCTGAATTTAAAACTAAATTGTTTTGTTTAGTAAGTAAATTGGTCAGATATGAAAAAGTATTCCAGCATTCCAGCTTCTGAGTACAAACAACATGTTGGCGAATTTGTATTGATTTTACCTGCCAATCTAGATGCAATCACACTTTTTAAAGCAGATTCCTGTAATTTGGTTTTCTATAAAATGTCACCAACGCATTAAATACTTTGAAAACAGTCTTTGTAAATCAATCTGCACTTATTAGATTTATTTAAATGATAGCATTAGAATTCCATGCCGAGATTTAATTTGGTGTTAAAATAACTCCCTACATGAGGAACATTTCCAAGGGCGGAGAGGCTAGTTCCCAATTACTTTCATGCCGTCAGTGCTAAATGTGTTTAATGACTCACTTACCTACAAGCTGTGGGTTCTCTGAAGAGCTCCCTGTTCAGTGAGATGCACACATTTTACCTCAAGCTATTTCAAATTTTCAAAAAGGGGACAATGCAGAACCATAGCCAAATAAAAAGTAAAGATCTTACCTTGTTCATGTCAAAGGTATTATAGACTTGATCAACATGTTGATTGGCCTTTGAATTCAGACCCTGCAGACCCAAGAATGTCTTAAATTCATGCAGTGTTTGCAGGTCGGATGGATATTCCCTCATAAATTTTCTGTCCCATACAGAGTTCTCTTTAGCAGGAACTGCTGTCTGACCACCAGCTATGGATTCGCTATTTCCCATCGTGACTCACAGTCTCCAGCTTTTTCTCAGGTTGTTTTCATGTAAGGTTCCTACCGATTTAGTTCCTCACTCTTCACTAAAACTGGAGGCTAACATATGTCTTTAGAGAGTTACTCTAAACCTCTTACAGTTATAGGCTAAATAAGAATAGAAAGCCAGTGAGATTAACTCATCTGTACAGTTTTAAGACTAGGTCATTTATCGCTAACTGATGGAATTGCACTTACTGACATTCAGAGATACAGTTTTCTGTGAAGGGCAGAGGCAATATTTTAAGCAAGTAATCTTTGCCATATTGTCAGCCTAAATTATGCCTACATTGTGGAGTGGGGTCTCATGGAAGGAACTCTGAGTTGCAATCAGGAAGCCTGGGCTCAAGGTTTTGTTTACACTTACTGCAGTGAAACATTACAGGCTCAGCGTTCCCATCTGTAAAATAATAAGAAGAATATTTGCCTTTTCATATATAAATATTGTGAAGATAAATTCAGATGAAAAAAAAAATCTTAAACCACAGAAAAATTATACATTCTGAGTACAATTAAAATGTAAAGGAGGTCTACGTCCAGAAGAGGGAAATGGGTAGGAATAACCGTATTAGTAGTAGTAAAAACACTGTAGGTGCGGTAGGCAGAAAAGTGCAGCCTGCAGATAAAAGGACACATTAAGCTGTGTCTTCAGGCATTGTTCTTATCTTTTTTTTTTTTTTTTGCTGTTCCTGCCTTTTACCCATGCCCTCTGCCTGCTTGTTTTGTCCCACTCCAGTTCCCAAGCTGATCTTGTCTGAGTCAAGCCCCAATTGCAAAGGACTTGAAAATTGAGTGAATGAGCCTAAGAACTCTATCCATGGTCCAGTAATGGAACTGAATTGTCCTGTGTGGTCCTCAAGCCAATCTTGCTGCCAACTGTACATAGAAATAACAGACTTCCATTATTTCCACCTGGGGGTCCTCTGGTCCCAAGCCTGGTTCTCCTCTCCTAACCTTACTCCATTTTTCCCCCAGTTCTCATATTGACTCAGTTCCTAAGTCTGGTTTCTGCCTTAGTCCCTATTCCTTAGTCCTAACTGATTACCTATTTTAAACCCAAGGTTCCCCAAGAACTGGAGCCTTTGGGGCCTAAATGAAGTGCCTTGACAGGAGGTGGGGGTAGTTAGGGTATATAGGATTGATTTTGTTTCAAACATACCAATGTAGACTTTATAACAGAAAAATTTTGATTCCACAATGACAGTTGAATAACAGGTATTCAATAAGGTTATAGAAATGTGGAACTCATTCATTTGGAATGGGTATTTACTCTAAAGATACAAATGTAGTGATCCAAAGGGGTACGTGCACCCTGATGTTTATTACTTGAAACCATTAGAGGAGATGAGATTCTTCATGCAGAGGACAAAGAAAGAAGATGAGCTGATGAGGATTCAGTCCTGATAGGAAATATAAGGAATATCCTGTTAGGATCTTCAAAGACCATTCTCTGGGGAAGTTCCTGTGCAGATTCTTTCTAAATGTCTGCCAGAAGGATGTTCAGAGTCATTGACTTCTTATCACCATTAACATTTATTAATCACCAATTTTTAGATTAAGAAAAGAATGGCTGGTGATGATGGCAGAGAAAGATAAAGTTTTCAAGGAGCCAAGGAAATCTCTTGTGGAAGGAAGATTTTTGGATAAATCAAGAATACGAGGACCTGAGGTCCAGAAACTGTATTTCTTCATATAAATGATGCTTCTTTAAAATGATTACTTGCTGATACAGAAAAATATTTAAAACTATTACAAATAGTATAAGGATTCTTATACTGGATACAATATTGATATCCAAACTCAGAAAAGTATATAAAACATTAACCTGCTATAAGATAATGGGAAAAAGACTTCATTTTTTTTTTTTTTAAAGATTTTTATTTATTTATTTGTCAGAGAGAGAGAGAGCAAGCACAAGCAGGGGGAGCAGGAGAGGGAGATGGAGAAGCAGACTCCCCGCTGAGCGGGGAGCCCGATGTGGGACTCGATCCCAGGACCCTGGGATCATGACCTGAGCCGAAGGCAGACGCTTAACGACTGAGCCACCCAGGCATCCCAAGACTTCATTTTTAAAAGGTCAAAGAATATATCTAAATTACAATAAATTTAACCAGAACGTGCTGGATGTATATGAAGAAAAAATTTAAATGCTAATACAGGGCACCCATAAAGACCTGAACATACAGAAAACCATATTTTGGTCCCGGTAGAAAGACTTGATATTTAAAAAAGGCAATTCTACCTTAATCTATTACACCACCACCCACCAAACAAAATGCAAATAAAGTTTGAGGGGTGGGTGTTGACTAAAAATGCTAATTCTAAGTCTGGATAAGAATAAAACATGCAAAGATACAAAAGAAAATTCTGAAATATAAAATTATTGACTACCCCTACCAAAACTGTAACATGGGTCCAACATGAGAAAAGTTGGAACAATCAATGAAAAATAATAGGAAATTTTTTTTTAACTTGGCCCAAAATGCAAATAGGAATTTAACATGCCATAAAGATAGCACTGCAGATCAGTGGAGAATAGATTAGTTATTCAATGAATAGTTTGGGGACAATACTCTATCTATCTGGAAACACAGATTTTTAGCTTACTCCCTTCACGAAAATAAATTCTAGATGAATCAAAGATTTAACAATTTAATGATGAAAGTCATTATAGCAAAGTAAAATTTCCTTATACTTTTAACATTAGAATGTCCTTTCTAAATATGACTCAAAACCAGAAAATGAAATTAACCCCCTCAATTTTTTAATCCCATATGGCTCGAAACACTATAAAATTTTTTTCAATAAAAAATTAGGAGATGCCTTCTTGGGAAAAATGTCTGTTCATGTCTTCTGCCCCTCAAAAAGTTGAAAATAGAGCTACCATATGACCCAGCAATTGCACTACTGGGTATTTACCCCAAAGATACAAATGTAGGGATCCGAAGGGGTACGTGCACCCCAATGTTTATAGCAGCAATATCCACCATAGCCAAACCATGGAAAGAGCCAAGATGTCCATCAAGAGATGAATGGATAAAGAAGATGTGGTATATATATACAATGGAATATTACGCAGCCATCTAAAAGAATGAAATCTTGCCATTTGCAATGATGTGGATGGAACTAGAGGGTATTATGCTAAGCGAAATAAGTCAATCAGAGAAAGACATGTATCATATGATCTCACTGATAGGAGGAGTTCTTAATCTCAGGAAACAAACTGAGGGTTGCTGTAGTGGTGGGGGGTGGGAGGGAGGGGGTGGCTGGGTGATAGACATTGGGGAGGGTATGTGTTATGGTGAGCGCTGTGAATTGTGTAACACTGTTGAATCACAGACCTGTATCTCTGAAACAAATAATACATTTATATGTTAAAAAGAAGAAGATAGTAGGAAGGGTAAAATGAAGGGGGGGAAATTGGAGGGGGAGACGAACCATGAGAGACTATGGATTCTGAGAAACAAACAGGGTTTTAGAGGGGAGGGGGTGGGGGGATGGGTTAGCCTGGTGATGGGTATTAAGGGGGGCATGTACTGAATGGAGCACTGGGTGTTATATGCAAACAATGAATCATGGAACACTACATCAAAAACTAATGATGTAATATATGGTGATTAACATAATAAAATTAAAAAAAAATTAGGAGAAAATAGCCGTAACAGATATAATATAAAAAAGATAATTTCCCTAACATAAAAATAGTTCCTATAAATCAGTAAGAAAATACTTACCACTGGGTCATCTGGGTGGCTCAGTCGTTAAGCGTCTGCCTTCAGCTCAGGTCATGATCCCAGGGTCCTGGGATCAAGCCCTGCATTGAGCACCCTGCCCTCTCCCTCTGCACCCCACCCGCACTCATGCACACACTTTCTCTCTCTCTCAAATAAATAAAATCTTAAAAAAAAAACACCACCAAACAGAAAAATGGAAAAAAAGCCAAATTTAAAAATTTAAATGAATTTTAAACATGAAAAGATGCTCAATCTTACACATAGTATAAGAAATATACATTAAAACTACAAGGATATACCACTTTTTACCTACTTGGGTCAGCAAGATAAAAAAAAGTTTGATAATTCACTGGGTAGGTGAAGGTGTGAGGAAACAGGCACTCATGTTGCTGTGGGAATGTATATTAATAAAATTTTTATGGAGTACTACTGGGCACTATCTATTAATAATAAAACATACATGCCCTCTGACCCAGCAATTCATCTTCTGAGATTTATTTAACATATACCTGCACGTGTGTGAAATAAACATATTTACAGAGATCTGCGCATACAAACCCAAAAGAATGGGAAAAAATCTAAGGGACCATCGGTAAGAGAATAATTAAATAAGTTCTAGTATGTCCACAGAATCAAATAATAAGGAGCAGGGAAAGATAATGAGAGACTCTCCATGTACTGAGCCTGACATGGAATGATCTTGAAGGTATATTAACTGTAAAAAGCAACAAAATCTTGGATGCCATTACGTTTGTATTTATACCTGTATAATGACTTATATGGTTTTATGTACATTGATTGTTTTTGGATGGATTCATAAGTAACTAGTAAAAGCACGCCTCGGGGGAGGAGTAATTAAGTGTCTAAAGACAAGGATGGGGTGCAGACTCTCCACCATATCCCATCTCACACGTTCTGAATTTTGTATTGTATGTATGTACGTAAAATTAAAATTCTACAATTCCACCAACATTAAATGTTTTATTGCTTTTGTCCAAAATGGCAGATATTTCTAAACAAATAAAAATAATCAGTTATCAAGGAAAATATAAAAACAATTCTTACATACGTGTAGTATGTGTTCACATGGTCCTTAGAAGACATGTATTTGTACTACAACTCAACAATAGGATTATCATATAAATTATATCTTACAGTTTTTGAGGATTTATATTTTCTGCTTTACCAAGTATTGGCTGTCGTGGAGAAAGGGCATAGGGTCTTCCTGTTTCAACACAAGTTTTAAGAGGAGGTGATTCTGTAGTCCTTTGTACACTGATTTTGAAAACCACTGTTTTCTAGTTTTTATAGTCTTTTAAGTGAAAACAGAATTTAAGCCTAACTGACATTTCTTTCTTATAGCTCACGTGGGAATTGGAGAACTCTAGAACAGCGTCTGAAATAACAGGAAGAGTTAGGGAACCTGACTGCAAATGTGTACATTGTAAATCAGTCTCTATTTCTAAAGTACACATGTTCTTAGGATTACACAGGACAAACCGTACAATAACAGAGTACAAGGGGAAATATGTTTTGAAAAGAATCTTTGTCTTATTAACATTTTAAACGTGAATATCTTTTCTGACTTCTAATTTTGAGAATCACTTTCCGTTTTTTTCTAAAGGGAGACCGTGTTCCACATCTGTAGTCACTTTATTTAAAGCGTTCCGGAAAAGGGGATTATCTTCTTTAAGCAAAGCTTCTAAATACCTGTCAATCTGCTCCTGGTCTCCTGCTGGACTACCCTGGAAAAGAGAACCAACAATCAGAGCAGGCCAAGAAGCTGCAGGCTACACCTCTGTGGCCTCGGGACAGTCCGCCTTAGGGTTCCTGCAGCAGCAAAACCCACCTGGCCCTGGAATAATGCCTTTCATCTTTTAAAATGTTTTCACCTTTAACCTCATTTTGTGCCCACAAGCAGTTAGGAACTTGGGTCATTTCTTTTTCTTCCTTAGTGGAGGTTAAGTTCAACTGGTTTCCATCTATTTAATTACTTGTCATATTCCTAAAGCCACTCCGCCTCCACCTTGTCCTTCTCTGTAATAGATTCTCGTCTCCCCATTTTAAAAAAATTTTATTTTTTTATTCTTTTAAAGATTTTATTTATTTGTCAGAGAGAGAGAGAGCGAGCACAAGCAGGGGGAGGGGCAGAGGCAGAGGGAGAAGCAGGCTCCCCACTGAGCAGGGAGCAGGATGCGGGGCTCGATCCCAGGACCCTGGAATCATGACCTGAGCTGAAGGCAGATGCTTCACCAACTGAGCCACCCAGGTATCACTTGTCTCCCATTTTAAAAGTTCATGAATCTGGAGTGCCTGGGGGGCTCAGTAGGTTAAATGGCCACTTTTAGCTCAGGTCAGGATCCCAGAGTTCTGGGATCGAGCCCCATGTCGGGCTCCCTGCTCAGTGGGGAGTCTCCTCTCTGTCTCCCTTTGCTCCCCACCCCTCCTTGTGCTCTCTCTCTCACCCAAATAAATAAAATCTTTAAAATAAAAGTTCATGAATCTTTAGCCTTCTAGGAGAAACAGATGAGTAGGCAGATTTTGACTTCTCTGCCGGTTCTCTTCCTCTGCAGCATCTTTACCCCTAACCCTTGGCTTCCCGCCCTCATCTGTCTCCTTTTCTCTCCTTTCCCCCAGTTCTCTATGGACAATTTCATACTCTCCTTCCCCGGGCTGCTTAGTCCAGGAACAGGTGGGCAAATGCCCCCTCTTCACGGACTTAAATATCACTCCCTCAAGCCCAGCCATGGGCTTAACCTGCTCTCCAACCTGGGCTGACGGATAAGAGAATTTTGAAAAAGGACCTTTCAGAAACAATCCCAGTTTTATGATTGTTCCCAGTCAGTGGCAACACCATCCTAACTTCTCCATCGCTCACCCAGTTCCATTAACTGTGCTTCTGCTCGGCTCCCTCTGCCCTAGGCCTCAGACAAGGCTGCACCGTACTGAGTCCCAGCTTTGTGCCTGGGGCCCTGTCCCTACAGACAAGCTCACCTGATAGTCATGTTCACCTAGATTTTCACTCACTGGCCCTGAGCAAGGAATGCCCTGTGTGACCCCTTCTGACACTGACAGCTCTCCGTCTGCTCGGTTGACTCTAATTCTTTGGCTCTGCTCTGTGCCTGGCAAACCAGACTTCCTTCTAGGACTTCCGGCTGGTTCTGTCCCCAGCCTCTGCATGGGCCTGCTCGGTCCATCTGCTCTGGGTCCCCCTCATTTCTCATCTCTGTTCTACACCAGTGCAGTAGGCTCTGGCGATCAGAGGCTGTGGAAATCGAAATCTGAAGTCAAGGATGAGAGTAAATCTATGTGGGCAAGGAGTCCTTTGAGTACCTCTCCAATGATACTAGATATACTCTGCAGGCTAAAGCCCCTCGCCTCCTTACCAAACTTCGTGAATAAAACAAATTAGTAGAATTCCTCTGGCTACTGTGCGGGAAAACCAGGGGTTTGGCATAGAAGGAAGAGCAAATCATAATTCTTTCATGTTTTTCTCCCAGCCACACATAGATGTGCTATTATGAAAGCCAATAATTTTTTTAAATTTTATTATATTATGTTAGTCACCATACATTACATCACTAGTTTTTGATGTAGTGTTCCACAATCCATTGTTTGCGTATAACACCCAGTGCTCCATTCAATACGTGCCCTCCTTAATACCGAAAACCAATAATTTTTATGAACTTTTTTGATATAGAGTAGTATTCGATTTTTATGACACAGAATTTCTTTGGTCTCTTGAGTTTTTGTTAGTAGAACAACCATCATCGCTGAAACTGTACCTCGGTGCCAGGCTCCGTATCAGATCTTTCACACATAAAAAACATTTGCCACTCTTTACAGCCACAAGAACCACAAGAGCTGTTGCCTAGGCCACCTAAGGCAGGGGGAGGGTGGTATCATTTTTGCTGTATACTTAAATTAAGCAAAAATATTTTCTGAGTTTCATTTTGTACTTAATAATAGAAGAGAAACCCCAAAGAACCCAAAAGACGTACATTTTGTGAAGGAGGAATGGATTCACCTTGAAATGTTCGCAGCTGGGACTGGAACCCAGGTGGCCTGGCTTCAAAGCCCATGCTCATCATGTACTATCCTGATGTGTGTGCATTTCCTGGTCTCTCCCTGACTCCCCGTCCTGGGCAAGGTAACCCTCCACTCAGTCAGGGCCCTCCGTGGGGCACTCAGCTCCTGCCCTCTCACCTTGTATGGCCCAGGAAGGCCCTGTCTCCTGTCCCAGACTCAGGGCCTGTGTCTGAGTACAAAATACCATGTGCTTTCCTAGGCTCAACTGTTGATTTCTCCATTTATTTCTAGCATCTATGGAAAGACTCCTCAACCATGGCTATACATATTTTAATTTTTTATGGATTATATCCAGCCTTTCTACATGCTGTAGAAAGAAGATGGACTTTCCCTCATTAGCTCAATCCATCACAGGAGCCCTGTTCTGTATGCGTTCGTCCATCCAAACAAGATGAACAGCATACTTACACAACGTTTCCTGACCTCTAACCTCTCCTCAAAGATTAGAAGAGCCCATTTTTAATTATGTATTGAGATAAAAATTAAAATACTTTGTTGTCTGATAAAATTGGAAAAAATTTCCTACTGGAAATACACAGTTGAGGAGACAGGGTTGATCAAACTCTACCAACAGCACAAGCAAAGGTTCTGATTTTTGTGAGAGAGGGAAATAACAGACCTTTTAAAAATGTTCTTATGTGTACTTTCAAAGTTCCTTTATTTATGATTTCAATATCCTTATAGGGAGAGTAGGGCTACGTTAAGTGACCTGCCCGGAGCCAGCAGGTGGATGACCTAGTTCAGTGCTCTCTCCACAAAGTACATTCCCACTACTCCAAATTTTGTTACTTACCAGCTGGAGTTTCTGCAATAGTGCTGCCAGTTTTACCCGAAGATTATTCAGTTTATCTTCAGTAATTTTTCTTTTTTCTTCACATTGTCCCAGAGATATTTCATTAACCACTCCTCTTTGATTTGCATCATAGATAATGGACTGCATTTTTCTCTTTAGTTCTCTTTCATATTGGGCCATGTAAACATTCTGGATCTGGGAATGTTTTTAAAAACAGTTTTAGTATATTTTTCAAGTACTACTTTTTGCCCTAATATCAGAAAGCGATTTCATATTCCAGTTCCGCACGTATGTACCAAGTGTCAACTCTACATCTGTGTATGAAATTTAAGACACGGAGACACCCTGAAGGAACTTGCAATCTGTTGGAAGAGGAAGAAAGACCAGGAAAAACGTGTGATACTCCAGTAACTATGAGGATGGGAGAAGCACACCAAGGTGAGCTTGGACACCCTCGCTTTGAAATGGAAAAAGAATCCAGTCGTGGTTGGATTTGTCTGCCCACCAGTGATACCAGAGTATGCAAGGCACAAAGGGGGTGGCTGGTAGTGACCCCCTCTCCACAGCACCAGAACTCACAGGTAGTGACAGAATGGCAGGCCACGCAGGGCTTTGCTGGCAGATGATGGCGTGTTATTTAGAACTCATGTCTGTAGCATCTGAAAAGCACAGAAGCTACCATCAGAGTAATTCCTGTTCTGTGACTTTCTTCGGGTCCCTTGTCCTGATGCAAAGAATATGGTTGTTGACGTACACATGTGACCCTTGCTAATTCGAGTCTTGGTTGTTTCCCACGAGTTCATGATGTGACCAAGGCACTCACAGAGTAGAAAAGGGAATGGAGAAGCAAAACGCTCCAATTTTTTTTTTTAAAGATTTTATTTATTTATTCATGAGAGACAGAGAGAGAGAGAGAGAGAGGCAGAGGGAGAAGCAGGCTCCCGAGGAGCAGGAAGCCTGATGCGGGACTCGATCCCAGGACCCTGAGATCATGACCTGAGCCGAAGGCAGACGCTTAACCATCTGAGCCACCCAGGCGTCCAAAACGCTCCAATTTCAAAATGACATGTGTCATTTTGTGTCAACATTTGGAGAGGGCCGGGGGATATTCTGAGAAAAGAGATACAGAGCAAATCCTGTTTTGATACACATTTGAATGTTTCTGTAAAAAGGAGATTGCTGTGTTCTGATATGACTGCGCTGCCAGGAAAACTGTAAGGTGGTCTCATTTGTCTTCTGGGTCTACTCTTGCCCCCTGCCCCCACCACATTCACTAATACCTACAGACCCCTCCCAGACACTGTCCATATCAGTCCCTTTAAACATCCATTTCTCCTCTTTCTGTAAAATCCTTTAAACAAACAAACAAAAACCTCTAAATATACCGAATTCCATTTAACATTCACTAACCACCTCCTAAATTCAAGGCACTGAATTTTGTTATAGGTGATACAAAGATACAGAA
>NW_026992155.1:0-22403 GCF_029215605.1 Mirounga angustirostris | reverse complement strand
CCAGTCCTCGCCACCTTCGCCCACTCCCTCCCTCCGTAGCGGCTGCCCTCTCTGAGGCCTCAGCCTCCACACCCCGTTCCCATCGCCCCCCAGCGAGCCCCACTGGTTCCTGTGAGGGTGGGCCTTGTGACTTGGAGTTGGAGGAGCTGGATTCGAGCCGCCTGTCGCTGCAGCGGGCGGCTCCAGCGGGCCTATGAACCGCCGTGGGGTGCCCGGGGGTAAGGGGGCAACGGGGCAAGGGATGTTTGGAGGAAGGCTTGCTGGGCAAAGGGGGGCGGTGGAGGCACAGGGAGAAGAAGGGAGGCCGAAGGAGAAAGAAAAAAGCCAAGAAAGTAGCCTCAGAACAAGAGTGCAGGGCACCCGGGAACGGTCTCCCATCCAAGTCCTGAGCGGATCCGACCCTGCTTAGCTTCCAAGAGCAGAAGAGATGCGCTGCCATCAGGCCGCTAGGGCCAAAGGCCTGAGAGGCTGATGCTGCGACTCCCAGCAGACTGCTCTTGGCCTCCGAGCCCCAGCGTGCTCCTCTCGTCAACCCCTCCGCCTGCCCTGGCCTTGGCTCCTGCGTGCCTGCGCGCCTGCCTTGGGGTGAGGCGCCTCCAGCATCTCAGAGTCGCAGAAGTCCCGGCGATCTCCCCAACTGTCTCTGGACTTCCCAGCCGGACCGCCCCCTCCGCCGCCGCTCCCGCCGCCGTCGCCTCCTCCTACGCCGCCGCCGCCGCCGCCGCCGCCACTGTGGTTTGGAACCCGAGATGCCTAGGGGGGGCGTTCGGTCTTGGAGGCAGGCATGCGGAGTGTTCACAGCGCCCCGAACTCCCCAACCAGAGACCCTGGGCAGCAGTCCACCCCCGTGGCCCCACCCCCGCCAACCTTCCCCTGACAACCCCCCACGCACCCCCCATCACCAGGACAGGACTGAGAGATACGGGAGCCCGGCTGACAGAGACAGACACACAGACACACAGGGAAAGACAGAGAGGCACACGGAGGGGTAGTCGGAGCGAGAGAGGAAGAGAGAGACACGGGGAGAACGAGGATCCAACACACAGACCCGCACTGAACCCCCGAACAGACAGACAGAGACCCTGACCTGGATGCGGATGGGGACACGGAAAGGGACGGACTCGCCGGTGCACGCAAGGGACCCAGACACACACCACACACACCGGAGGCTGTGTTGGCGAGGCAGCTAGCCTCTGGGGGTGTGGTGGAGCTTGGCCAGGTTTTGGCAAGCTGACCGTGCCCTGGTGCTGCTAGAGGAGCCCCTCGGAGCGCCAGGAAGCACAGCCAAGTTGCCTGGAATCCCCTTCTGCTCCCATGCCTGCCCAGCAACTACACTGGCCTGGGGGCATGCGGGGGACTCTTTCCTTGGTCTCGTCGTTTATTTGGGGGTACCCCTCGACGCCGACGCCGTGGTGCCGGGCGCGCCCCCACTGCCTTGCTGAGGGAGCGGGCCTCGCTGTTAGGTGCGCTGCTGTGGGGAGAAGGACTTAGGCTCAGGGTGCCAGCGGCCCCAAGGTCCAGGGCGGTCGGCCATCTTTGGTGCTGGGCAGAGGGAGCGAGGGCCCAGGGCGGGGCCCAGGGGCAAAGGGACGGTGGTCGGCGGGAAGGAAGAGAAGGCCCTGCGGGGCTGGAGCGCAGCGCAGGGCTGGTGGGAGAAGGTGTAGGCGTGCCCAGTCACCAGGGGGAGCCTGTTGTCCGGTGGCTTGGGCATCCAGGGCGACCCAAGGGAAAGGCGAGGGGCGGCGGCATGAGGGCCCCAAGGGCAGGAACGAGGGAGGGCACGCATGGGAGGCAGGGTGAACTCCCGCACGCGCTCCCCCCTCCCCATCGCCCCCCAGTCCTCGCCACCTTCGCCCACTCCCTCCCTCCGTAGCGGCTGCCCTCTCTGAGGCCTCAGCCTCCACACCCCGTTCCCATCGCCCCCCAGCGAGCCCCACTGGTTCCTGTGAGGGTGGGCCTTGTGACTTGGAGTTGGAGGAGCTGGATTCGAGCCGCCTGTCGCTGCAGCGGGCGGCTCCAGCGGGCCTATGAACCGCCGTGGGGTGCCCGGGGGTAAGGGGGCAACGGGGCAAGGGATGTTTGGAGGAAGGCTTGCTGGGCAAAGGGGGGCGGTGGAGGCACAGGGAGAAGAAGGGAGGCCGAAGGAGAAAGAAAAAAGCCAAGAAAGTAGCCTCAGAACAAGAGTGCAGGGCACCCGGGAACGGTCTCCCATCCAAGTCCTGAGCGGATCCGACCCTGCTTAGCTTCCAAGAGCAGAAGAGATGCGCTGCCATCAGGCCGCTAGGGCCAAAGGCCTGAGAGGCTGATGCTGCGACTCCCAGCAGACTGCTCTGGGCCTCCGAGCCCCAGCGTGCTCCTCTCGTCAACCCCTCCGCCTGCCCTGGCCTTGGCTCCTGCGTGCCTGCGCGCCTGCCTTGGGGTGAGGCGCCTCCAGCATCTCAGAGTCGCAGAAGTCCCGGCGATCTCCCCAACTGTCTCTGGACTTCCCAGCCGGACCGCCCCCTCCGCCGCCGCTCCCGCCGCCGTCGCCTCCTCCTACGCCGCCGCCGCCGCCGCCGCCGCCACTGTGGTTTGGAACCCGAGATGCCTAGGGGGGGCGTTCGGTCTTGGAGGCAGGCATGCGGAGTGTTCACAGCGCCCCGAACTCCCCAACCAGAGACCCTGGGCAGCAGTCCACCCCCGTGGCCCCACCCCCGCCAACCTTCCCCTGACAACCCCCCACGCACCCCCCATCACCAGGACAGGACTGAGAGATACGGGAGCCCGGCTGACAGAGACAGACACACAGACACACAGGGAAAGACAGAGAGGCACACGGAGGGGTAGTCGGAGCGAGAGAGGAAGAGAGAGACACGGGGAGAACGAGGATCCAACACACAGACCCGCACTGAACCCCCGAACAGACAGACAGAGACCCTGACCTGGATGCGGATGGGGACACGGAAAGGGACGGACTCGCCGGTGCACGCAAGGGACCCAGACACACACCACACACACCGGAGGCTGTGTTGGCGAGGCAGCTAGCCTCTGGGGGTGTGGTGGAGCTTGGCCAGGTTTTGGCAAGCTGACCGCGCCCTGGTGCTGCTAGAGGAGCCCCTCGGAGCGCCAGGAAGCACAGCCAAGTTGCCTGGAATCCCCTTCTGCTCCCATGCCTGCCCAGCAACCACACTGGCCTGGGGGCATGCGGGGGACTCTTTCCTTGGTCTCGTCGTTTATTTAGGGGTACCCCTCGACGCCGACGCCGTGGTGCCGGGCGCGCCCCCACTGCCTTGCTGAGGGAGCGGGCCTTGCTGTTAGCTGCGCTGCTGTGGGGAGAAGGACTTCGGCCCAGGGTGCCAGCGGCCCCGAGGGCCAGGGCGGTCGGCCATTTTGGTGCTGGGCAGAGGGAGGGAGGGCCCAGGGCGGGGCCCAGGGGCAAAGGGACGGTGGTCGGCGGGAAGGAAGAGAAGGCCCTGCGGGGCTGGAGCGCAGCCCAGGGCTGGTGGGAGAAGGTGTAGGCGTGCCCAGTCACCAGGGGGAGCCGGTTGTTCGGCGGCTTGGGCATCCAGGGCGGCCCAAGGGAATGGCGAGGGGCGGCGGCATGAGGGCCCCAAGGCCAGGAACCAGGGAGTGCACGCATGGGAGGCAGGGTGAACTCCCGCCCGCGCTCCCCCCGCCCCATCGCCCCCCCAGTCCTCGCCACCTTCGCCCACTCCCTCCCTCCGAAGCGGCAGCCCTCTCTGCCGCCTCAGCCTCCCCACCCCCTTCCCATCGCCCCCCCGCGAGCCCCACTGGTTCCTGTGAGGGTGGGCCTTGTGACTTGGAGTTGGAGGAGCTGGGTTGGAGCCGCCTGTCGCTGCAGCGGGCGGCTCCAGCGGGCCTGTGAACCGCCGTGGGGTGCCCGGGGGTAAGGGGGCAACGGGGCAAGGGATGTTTGGAGGAAGGCTTGCTGGGCAAAGGGGGGCGGTGGAGGCACAGGGAGAAGAAGGGAGGCCGAAGGAGAAAGAAAAAAGCCAAGAAAGTAGCCTCAGAACAAGAGTGCAGGGCACCCGGGAACGGTCTCCCATCCAAGTCCTGAGCGGATCCGACCCTGCTTAGCTTCCAAGAGCAGAAGAGATGCGCTGCCATCAGGCCGCTAGGGCCAGAGGCCTGAGAGGCTGCTGCTGCGACCCACAGCAGACTGCTCTGGGCCTCCGAGCCCCAGCGTGCTCCTCTCGTCAACCCCTCCGCCTGCCCTGGCCTTGGCTCCTGCGTGCCTGCGAGCCTGCCTTGGGGTGAGGCGCCTCCAGCATCTCAGAGTCCCAGAAGTCCCGGCGATCTCCCCAACTGTCTCTGGACTTCCCAGCCGGACCGCCCCCTCCGCCGCCGCTCCCGCCGCCGCCGCCTCCTCCTACGCCGCCGCCGCCGCCGCCACTGCCACTGTGGTTTGGAACCCGAGATGCCTAGGGGGGGCGTTCGGTCTTGGAGGCAGGCATGCGGAGTGTTCACAGCGCCCCGAACTCCCCAACCAGAGACCCTGGGCAGCAGTCCACCCCCGTGGCCCCTCCCCCGCCAACCTTCCCCTGACACCCCCCCCACGCACCCCCCATCACCAGGACAGGACTGAGCGATACGGGAGCCCGGCTGACAGAGACAGACACACAGACACACAGGGAAAGACAGACAGGCACACGGAGGGGTAGTCGGAGCGAGAGAGGAAGAGAGAGACACGGGGAGAACGAGGATCCAACACTCAGACCCGCACTGAACCCCCGAACAGACACACAGAGACCCTGACCTGGATGCGGATGGGGATACGGAAAGGGACGGACTCGCCGGTGCACGCAAGGGACCCAGACACACACCACACACACCGGAGGCTGTGTTGGCGAGGCAGCTAGGCTCTGGGGGTGTGGTGGAGCTTGGCCAGGTTTTGGCAAGCTCACCGCGCCCTGGTGCTGCTAGAGGAGCCCCTCGGAGCGCCAGGAAGCACAGCCAAGTTGCCTGGAATCCCCTTCTGCTCCCATGCCTGCCCAGCAACCACACTGGCCTGGGGGCATGCGGGGGACTCTTTCCTTGGTCTCGTCGTTTATTTGGGGGTACCCCTCGACGCCGACGCCGTGGTGCCGGGCGCGCCCCCACTGCCTTGCTGAGGGAGGGGGCCTTGCTGTTAGCTGCGCTGCTGTGGGGAGAAAGACTTCGGCCCAGGGTGCCAGCGGCCCCGAGGGCCAGGGCGGTCGGCCATCTTTGGTGCTGGGCAGAGGGAGGGAGGGCCCAGGGCGGGGCCCAGGGGCAAAGGGACGGTGGTCGGCGGGAAGGAAGAGAAGGCCCTGCGGAGCTGGAGTGCAGCCCAGGGCTGGTGGGAGAAGGTGTAGGCGTGCCCAGTCACCAGGGGGAGCCGGTTGTCCGGCGGCTTGGGCATCCAGGGCGGCCCAAGGGAATGGCGAGGGGCGGCGGCATGAGGGCCCCAAGGCCAGGAACCAGGGAGTGCACGCATGGGAGGCAGGGTCAACTCCCGCACGCCCTCCCCCGGCCCCAACGCCCCCCCAGTCCTCGCCACCTTCGCCCACTCCCTCCCTCCGTTGCGGCTGTCCTCTCTGCTGCCTCAACCTCCCCACCCCGTTCCCATCGCCGCCCAGCGAGCCCCACTGGTTCCTGTGAGGGTGGGCCTTGTTGCTTGGAGTTGGAGGAGCTGGGTTGGAGCCGCCAGTCCCTGCAGCGGGCGGCTCCAGCGGGCCTGTGAATCGCCGTGGGGTGCCCGGGAGTAAGGGGGCAGCGGAGCAAGGGATGTTTGGAGGAAGGCTTGCTGGGCAAAGGGGGGCGGTGGAGGCACAGGGAGAAGAAGGGAGGCCGAAGGAGAAAGAAAAAAGCCAAGAAAGTAGCCTCAGAACCAGAGTCCAGGGCACCCGGGAACGGTCTCCCATCCAAGTCCTGACCGGATCCGACCCTGCTTAGCTTCCAAGAGCAGAAGAGATGCGCTGCCATCAGGCCACTAGGGCCATAGGCCTGAGAGGCTGCTGCTGCGACCCACATCAGACTGCTCTGGGCCTCCGGGCCCCAGCGTGCTCCTCTTGTCACCCCTCCACCTGCCCTGTGCTTTGCTCCTGCGTGCCTGCGAGCCTGCCTTGGGGTGAGGCGCCGCCAGCATCTCAGAGTCGCAGAAGTCCTGGCGATCTCCCCAAGTGTCTCTGGACTTCCCAGCAGGACCGCCCCCTCCGCCGCCGCTCCCGCCGCCGCCTCCTCCTCCTCCTCCTCCTCCTCCTCCTCCTCCTCCCCCGCCGCCACCGCCGCCTCCGCCGCCGCTGTCGTTTGGAACCCGAGATGCCTAGGGGGGGCGTTCGGTCTTGGAGGCAGGCATGCGGAGTGTTCTCAGCGCCCCCAACTCCCCAACCGCAGCCCTGGGTCTAGCGTGGCAAGCCACCCCGCCTTGCTCAATGGCGGCCCGAAGTCAAGGGCGCCACCAGAGACCCTGGGCAGCAGTCCACCGCCGTGGCCCGTCCCCCTCTAACCTTCCCGTGACACCCCCCCCCACGAACCCCCCATCACCAGGACAGGACTGAGAGATACGGGAGCCCGGCTGACATAGACAGACACAAAGACACACAGGGAAAGCCAGAGATACGCACGGAGGGGTAGTCGGAGCGAGAGAGGAAGAGAGAGACACGGGGAGACCGAGGATCCAACACACAGACCCGCACTGAACCCCCGAACAGACACACAGAGATCCTGACCTGGATGCGGATGGGGACACGGAAAGGGACAGCCTCGCCGGTGCACGCAAGGGACCCAGACACACACCACACACACCGGAGGCTGTGTTGGCGAGGCAGCTAGCCTCTGGGGGTGTGGTGGAGCTTGGCCAGGTTTTGGCAAGCTGACCGCGCCCTGGTGCTGCTAGAGGAGCCCCTCGGAGCGCCAGGAAGCACAGCCAAGTTGCCTGGAATCCCCTTCTGCTCCCATGCCTGCCCAGCAACTACACTGGCCTGGGGGCATGCGGGGGACTCTTTCCTTGGTCTCGTCGTTTATTTGGGGGTACCCCTCGACGCCGACGCCGTGGTGCCGGGCGCGCCCCCACTGCCTTGCTGAGGGAGCGGGCCTCGCTGTTAGGTGCGCTGCTGTGGGGAGAAGGACTTAGGCTCAGGGTGCCAGCGGCCCCAAGGTCCAGGGCGGTCGGCCATCTTTGGTGCTGGGCAGAGGGAGCGAGGGCCCAGGGCGGGGCCCAGGGGCAAAGGGACGGTGGTCGGCGGGAAGGAAGAGAAGGCCCTGCGGGGCTGGAGCGCAGCGCAGGGCTGGTGGGAGAAGGTGTAGGCGTGCCCAGTCACCAGGGGGAGCCTGTTGTCCGGTGGCTTGGGCATCCAGGGCGACCCAAGGGAAAGGCAAGGGGCGGCGGCATGAGGGCCCCAAGGGCAGGAACGAGGGAGGGCACGCATGGGAGGCAGGGTGAACTCCCGCACGCGCTCCCCCCTCCCCATCGCCCCCCAGTCCTCGCCACCTTCGCCCACTCCCTCCCTCCGTAGCGGCTGCCCTCTCTGAGGCCTCAGCCTCCACACCCCGTTCCCATCGCCCCCCAGCGAGCCCCACTGGTTCCTGTGAGGGTGGGCCTTGTGACTTGGAGTTGGAGGAGCTGGATTCGAGCCGCCTGTCGCTGCAGCGGGCGGCTCCAGCGGGCCTATGAACCGCCGTGGGGTGCCCGGGGGTAAGGGGGCAACGGGGCAAGGGATGTTTGGAGGAAGGCTTGCTGGGCAAAGGGGGGCGGTGGAGGCACAGGGAGAAGAAGGGAGGCCGAAGGAGAAAGAAAAAAGCCAAGAAAGTAGCCTCAGAACAAGAGTGCAGGGCACCCGGGAACGGTCTCCCATCCAAGTCCTGAGCGGATCCGACCCTGCTTAGCTTCCAAGAGCAGAAGAGATGCGCTGCCATCAGGCCGCTAGGGCCAAAGGCCTGAGAGGCTGATGCTGCGACTCCCAGCAGACTGCTCTTGGCCTCCGAGCCCCAGCGTGCTCCTCTCGTCAACCCCTCCGCCTGCCCTGGCCTTGGCTCCTGCGTGCCTGCGCGCCTGCCTTGGGGTGAGGCGCCTCCAGCATCTCAGAGTCGCAGAAGTCCCGGCGATCTCCCCAACTGTCTCTGGACTTCCCAGCCGGACCGCCCCCTCCGCCGCCGCTCCCGCCGCCGTCGCCTCCTCCTACGCCGCCGCCGCCGCCGCCGCCGCCACTGTGGTTTGGAACCCGAGATGCCTAGGGGGGGCGTTCGGTCTTGGAGGCAGGCATGCGGAGTGTTCACAGCGCCCCGAACTCCCCAACCAGAGACCCTGGGCAGCAGTCCACCCCCGTGGCCCCACCCCCGCCAACCTTCCCCTGACAACCCCCCACGCACCCCCCATCACCAGGACAGGACTGAGAGATACGGGAGCCCGGCTGACAGAGACAGACACACAGACACACAGGGAAAGACAGAGAGGCACACGGAGGGGTAGTCGGAGCGAGAGAGGAAGAGAGAGACACGGGGAGAACGAGGATCCAACACACAGACCCGCACTGAACCCCCGAACAGACAGACAGAGACCCTGACCTGGATGCGGATGGGGACACGGAAAGGGACGGACTCGCCGGTGCACGCAAGGGACCCAGACACACACCACACACACCGGAGGCTGTGTTGGCGAGGCAGCTAGCCTCTGGGGGTGTGGTGGAGCTTGGCCAGGTTTTGGCAAGCTGACCGCGCCCTGGTGCTGCTAGAGGAGCCCCTCGGAGCGCCAGGAAGCACAGCCAAGTTGCCTGGAATCCCCTTCTGCTCCCATGCCTGCCCAGCAACCACACTGGCCTGGGGGCATGCGGGGGACTCTTTCCTTGGTCTCGTCGTTTATTTGGGGGTACCCCTCGACGCCGACGCCGTGGTGCCGGGCGCGCCCCCACTGCCTTGCTGAGGGAGCGGGCCTTGCTGTTAGCTGCGCTGCTGTGGGGAGAAGGACTTCGGCCCAGGGTGCCAGCGGCCCCGAGGGCCAGGGCGGTCGGCCATTTTGGTGCTGGGCAGAGGGAGGGAGGGCCCAGGGCGGGGCCCAGGGGCAAAGGGACGGTGGTCGGCGGGAAGGAAGAGAAGGCCCTGCGGGGCTGGAGCGCAGCCCAGGGCTGGTGGGAGAAGGTGTAGGCGTGCCCAGTCACCAGGGGGAGCCGGTTGTTCGGCGGCTTGGGCATCCAGGGCGGCCCAAGGGAATGGCGAGGGGCGGCGGCATGAGGGCCCCAAGGCCAGGAACCAGGGAGTGCACGCATGGGAGGCAGGGTGAACTCCCGCCCGCGCTCCCCCCGCCCCATCGCCCCCCCAGTCCTCGCCACCTTCGCCCACTCCCTCCCTCCGAAGCGGCAGCCCTCTCTGCCGCCTCAGCCTCCCCACCCCCTTCCCATCGCCCCCCCGCGAGCCCCACTGGTTCCTGTGAGGGTGGGCCTTGTGACTTGGAGTTGGAGGAGCTGGGTTGGAGCCGCCTGTCGCTGCAGCGGGCGGCTCCAGCGGGCCTGTGAACCGCCGTGGGGTGCCCGGGGGTAAGGGGGCAACGGGGCAAGGGATGTTTGGAGGAAGGCTTGCTGGGCAAAGGGGGGCGGTGGAGGCACAGGGAGAAGAAGGGAGGCCGAAGGAGAAAGAAAAAAGCCAAGAAAGTAGCCTCAGAACAAGAGTGCAGGGCACCCGGGAACGGTCTCCCATCCAAGTCCTGAGCGGATCCGACCCTGCTTAGCTTCCAAGAGCAGAAGAGATGCGCTGCCATCAGGCCGCTAGGGCCAGAGGCCTGAGAGGCTGCTGCTGCGACCCACAGCAGACTGCTCTGGGCCTCCGAGCCCCAGCGTGCTCCTCTCGTCAACCCCTCCGCCTGCCCTGGCCTTGGCTCCTGCGTGCCTGCGAGCCTGCCTTGGGGTGAGGCGCCTCCAGCATCTCAGAGTCCCAGAAGTCCCGGCGATCTCCCCAACTGTCTCTGGACTTCCCAGCCGGACCGCCCCCTCCGCCGCCGCTCCCGCCGCCGCCGCCTCCTCCTACGCCGCCGCCGCCGCCGCCACTGCCACTGTGGTTTGGAACCCGAGATGCCTAGGGGGGGCGTTCGGTCTTGGAGGCAGGCATGCGGAGTGTTCACAGCGCCCCGAACTCCCCAACCAGAGACCCTGGGCAGCAGTCCACCCCCGTGGCCCCTCCCCCGCCAACCTTCCCCTGACACCCCCCCCACGCACCCCCCATCACCAGGACAGGACTGAGCGATACGGGAGCCCGGCTGACAGAGACAGACACACAGACACACAGGGAAAGACAGACAGGCACACGGAGGGGTAGTCGGAGCGAGAGAGGAAGAGAGAGACACGGGGAGAACGAGGATCCAACACTCAGACCCGCACTGAACCCCCGAACAGACACACAGAGACCCTGACCTGGATGCGGATGGGGATACGGAAAGGGACGGACTCGCCGGTGCACGCAAGGGACCCAGACACACACCACACACACCGGAGGCTGTGTTGGCGAGGCAGCTAGGCTCTGGGGGTGTGGTGGAGCTTGGCCAGGTTTTGGCAAGCTCACCGCGCCCTGGTGCTGCTAGAGGAGCCCCTCGGAGCGCCAGGAAGCACAGCCAAGTTGCCTGGAATCCCCTTCTGCTCCCATGCCTGCCCAGCAACCACACTGGCCTGGGGGCATGCGGGGGACTCTTTCCTTGGTCTCGTCGTTTATTTGGGGGTACCCCTCGACGCCGACGCCGTGGTGCCGGGCGCGCCCCCACTGCCTTGCTGAGGGAGGGGGCCTTGCTGTTAGCTGCGCTGCTGTGGGGAGAAAGACTTCGGCCCAGGGTGCCAGCGGCCCCGAGGGCCAGGGCGGTCGGCCATCTTTGGTGCTGGGCAGAGGGAGGGAGGGCCCAGGGCGGGGCCCAGGGGCAAAGGGACGGTGGTCGGCGGGAAGGAAGAGAAGGCCCTGCGGAGCTGGAGTGCAGCCCAGGGCTGGTGGGAGAAGGTGTAGGCGTGCCCAGTCACCAGGGGGAGCCGGTTGTCCGGCGGCTTGGGCATCCAGGGCGGCCCAAGGGAATGGCGAGGGGCGGCGGCATGAGGGCCCCAAGGCCAGGAACCAGGGAGTGCACGCATGGGAGGCAGGGTCAACTCCCGCACGCCCTCCCCCGGCCCCAACGCCCCCCCAGTCCTCGCCACCTTCGCCCACTCCCTCCCTCCGTTGCGGCTGTCCTCTCTGCTGCCTCAACCTCCCCACCCCGTTCCCATCGCCGCCCAGCGAGCCCCACTGGTTCCTGTGAGGGTGGGCCTTGTTGCTTGGAGTTGGAGGAGCTGGGTTGGAGCCGCCAGTCCCTGCAGCGGGCGGCTCCAGCGGGCCTGTGAATCGCCGTGGGGTGCCCGGGAGTAAGGGGGCAGCGGAGCAAGGGATGTTTGGAGGAAGGCTTGCTGGGCAAAGGGGGGCGGTGGAGGCACAGGGAGAAGAAGGGAGGCCGAAGGAGAAAGAAAAAAGCCAAGAAAGTAGCCTCAGAACCAGAGTCCAGGGCACCCGGGAACGGTCTCCCATCCAAGTCCTGACCGGATCCGACCCTGCTTAGCTTCCAAGAGCAGAAGAGATGCGCTGCCATCAGGCCACTAGGGCCATAGGCCTGAGAGGCTGCTGCTGCGACCCACATCAGACTGCTCTGGGCCTCCGGGCCCCAGCGTGCTCCTCTTGTCACCCCTCCACCTGCCCTGTGCTTTGCTCCTGCGTGCCTGCGAGCCTGCCTTGGGGTGAGGCGCCTCCAGCATCTCAGAGTCGCAGAAGTCCTGGCGATCTCCCCAAGTGTCTCTGGACTTCCCAGCAGGACCGCCCCCTCCGCCGCCGCTCCCGCCGCCGCCTCCTCCTCCTCCTCCTCCTCCTCCTCCTCCTCCTCCCCCGCCGCCACCGCCGCCTCCGCCGCCGCTGTCGTTTGGAACCCGAGATGCCTAGGGGGGGCGTTCGGTCTTGGAGGCAGGCATGCGGAGTGTTCTCAGCGCCCCCAACTCCCCAACCGCAGCCCTGGGTCTAGCGTGGCAAGCCACCCCGCCTTGCTCAATGGCGGCCCGAAGTCAAGGGCGCCACCAGAGACCCTGGGCAGCAGTCCACCGCCGTGGCCCGTCCCCCTCTAACCTTCCCGTGACACCCCCCCCCACGAACCCCCCATCACCAGGACAGGACTGAGAGATACGGGAGCCCGGCTGACATAGACAGACACAAAGACACACAGGGAAAGCCAGAGATACGCACGGAGGGGTAGTCGGAGCGAGAGAGGAAGAGAGAGACACGGGGAGACCGAGGATCCAACACACAGACCCGCACTGAACCCCCGAACAGACACACAGAGATCCTGACCTGGATGCGGATGGGGACACGGAAAGGGACAGCCTCGCCGGTGCACGCAAGGGACCCAGACACACACCACACACACCGGAGGCTGTGTTGGCGAGGCAGCTAGCCTCTGGGGGTGTGGTGGAGCTTGGCCAGGTTTTGGCAAGCTGACCGCGCCCTGGTGCTGCTAGAGGAGCCCCTCGGAGCGCCAGGAAGCACAGCCAAGTTGCCTGGAATCCCCTTCTGCTCCCATGCCTGCCCAGCAACTACACTGGCCTGGGGGCATGCGGGGGACTCTTTCCTTGGTCTCGTCGTTTATTTGGGGGTACCCCTCGACGCCGACGCCGTGGTGCCGGGCGCGCCCCCACTGCCTTGCTGAGGGAGCGGGCCTCGCTGTTAGGTGCGCTGCTGTGGGGAGAAGGACTTAGGCTCAGGGTGCCAGCGGCCCCAAGGTCCAGGGCGGTCGGCCATCTTTGGTGCTGGGCAGAGGGAGCGAGGGCCCAGGGCGGGGCCCAGGGGCAAAGGGACGGTGGTCGGCGGGAAGGAAGAGAAGGCCCTGCGGGGCTGGAGCGCAGCGCAGGGCTGGTGGGAGAAGGTGTAGGCGTGCCCAGTCACCAGGGGGAGCCTGTTGTCCGGTGGCTTGGGCATCCAGGGCGACCCAAGGGAAAGGCGAGGGGCGGCGGCATGAGGGCCCCAAGGGCAGGAACGAGGGAGGGCACGCATGGGAGGCAGGGTGAACTCCCGCACGCGCTCCCCCCTCCCCATCGCCCCCCAGTCCTCGCCACCTTCGCCCACTCCCTCCCTCCGTAGCGGCTGCCCTCTCTGAGGCCTCAGCCTCCACACCCCGTTCCCATCGCCCCCCAGCGAGCCCCACTGGTTCCTGTGAGGGTGGGCCTTGTGACTTGGAGTTGGAGGAGCTGGATTCGAGCCGCCTGTCGCTGCAGCGGGCGGCTCCAGCGGGCCTATGAACCGCCGTGGGGTGCCCGGGGGTAAGGGGGCAACGGGGCAAGGGATGTTTGGAGGAAGGCTTGCTGGGCAAAGGGGGGCGGTGGAGGCACAGGGAGAAGAAGGGAGGCCGAAGGAGAAAGAAAAAAGCCAAGAAAGTAGCCTCAGAACAAGAGTGCAGGGCACCCGGGAACGGTCTCCCATCCAAGTCCTGAGCGGATCCGACCCTGCTTAGCTTCCAAGAGCAGAAGAGATGCGCTGCCATCAGGCCGCTAGGGCCAGAGGCCTGAGAGGCTGCTGCTGCGACCCACAGCAGACTGCTCTGGGCCTCCGAGCCCCAGCGTGCTCCTCTCGTCAACCCCTCCGCCTGCCCTGGCCTTGGCTCCTGCGTGCCTGCGAGCCTGCCTTGGGGTGAGGCGCCTCCAGCATCTCAGAGTCCCAGAAGTCCCGGCGATCTCCCCAACTGTCTCTGGACTTCCCAGCCGGACCGCCCCCTCCGCCGCCGCTCCCGCCGCCGCCGCCTCCTCCTACGCCGCCGCCGCCGCCGCCACTGCCACTGTGGTTTGGAACCCGAGATGCCTAGGGGGGGCGTTCGGTCTTGGAGGCAGGCATGCGGAGTGTTCACAGCGCCCCGAACTCCCCAACCAGAGACCCTGGGCAGCAGTCCACCCCCGTGGCCCCTCCCCCGCCAACCTTCCCCTGACACCCCCCCCACGCACCCCCCATCACCAGGACAGGACTGAGCGATACGGGAGCCCGGCTGACAGAGACAGACACACAGACACACAGGGAAAGACAGACAGGCACACGGAGGGGTAGTCGGAGCGAGAGAGGAAGAGAGAGACACGGGGAGAACGAGGATCCAACACTCAGACCCGCACTGAACCCCCGAACAGACACACAGAGACCCTGACCTGGATGCGGATGGGGATACGGAAAGGGACGGACTCGCCGGTGCACGCAAGGGACCCAGACACACACCACACACACCGGAGGCTGTGTTGGCGAGGCAGCTAGGCTCTGGGGGTGTGGTGGAGCTTGGCCAGGTTTTGGCAAGCTCACCGCGCCCTGGTGCTGCTAGAGGAGCCCCTCGGAGCGCCAGGAAGCACAGCCAAGTTGCCTGGAATCCCCTTCTGCTCCCATGCCTGCCCAGCAACCACACTGGCCTGGGGGCATGCGGGGGACTCTTTCCTTGGTCTCGTCGTTTATTTGGGGGTACCCCTCGACGCCGACGCCGTGGTGCCGGGCGCGCCCCCACTGCCTTGCTGAGGGAGGGGGCCTTGCTGTTAGCTGCGCTGCTGTGGGGAGAAAGACTTCGGCCCAGGGTGCCAGCGGCCCCGAGGGCCAGGGCGGTCGGCCATCTTTGGTGCTGGGCAGAGGGAGGGAGGGCCCAGGGCGGGGCCCAGGGGCAAAGGGACGGTGGTCGGCGGGAAGGAAGAGAAGGCCCTGCGGAGCTGGAGTGCAGCCCAGGGCTGGTGGGAGAAGGTGTAGGCGTGCCCAGTCACCAGGGGGAGCCGGTTGTCCGGCGGCTTGGGCATCCAGGGCGGCCCAAGGGAATGGCGAGGGGCGGCGGCATGAGGGCCCCAAGGCCAGGAACCAGGGAGTGCACGCATGGGAGGCAGGGTCAACTCCCGCACGCCCTCCCCCGGCCCCAACGCCCCCCCAGTCCTCGCCACCTTCGCCCACTCCCTCCCTCCGTTGCGGCTGTCCTCTCTGCTGCCTCAACCTCCCCACCCCGTTCCCATCGCCGCCCAGCGAGCCCCACTGGTTCCTGTGAGGGTGGGCCTTGTTGCTTGGAGTTGGAGGAGCTGGGTTGGAGCCGCCAGTCCCTGCAGCGGGCGGCTCCAGCGGGCCTGTGAATCGCCGTGGGGTGCCCGGGAGTAAGGGGGCAGCGGAGCAAGGGATGTTTGGAGGAAGGCTTGCTGGGCAAAGGGGGGCGGTGGAGGCACAGGGAGAAGAAGGGAGGCCGAAGGAGAAAGAAAAAAGCCAAGAAAGTAGCCTCAGAACCAGAGTCCAGGGCACCCGGGAACGGTCTCCCATCCAAGTCCTGACCGGATCCGACCCTGCTTAGCTTCCAAGAGCAGAAGAGATGCGCTGCCATCAGGCCACTAGGGCCATAGGCCTGAGAGGCTGCTGCTGCGACCCACATCAGACTGCTCTGGGCCTCCGGGCCCCAGCGTGCTCCTCTTGTCACCCCTCCACCTGCCCTGTGCTTTGCTCCTGCGTGCCTGCGAGCCTGCCTTGGGGTGAGGCGCCTCCAGCATCTCAGAGTCGCAGAAGTCCTGGCGATCTCCCCAAGTGTCTCTGGACTTCCCAGCAGGACCGCCCCCTCCGCCGCCGCTCCCGCCGCCGCCTCCTCCTCCTCCTCCTCCTCCTCCTCCTCCTCCTCCCCCGCCGCCACCGCCGCCTCCGCCGCCGCTGTCGTTTGGAACCCGAGATGCCTAGGGGGGGCGTTCGGTCTTGGAGGCAGGCATGCGGAGTGTTCTCAGCGCCCCCAACTCCCCAACCGCAGCCCTGGGTCTAGCGTGGCAAGCCACCCCGCCTTGCTCAATGGCGGCCCGAAGTCAAGGGCGCCACCAGAGACCCTGGGCAGCAGTCCACCGCCGTGGCCCGTCCCCCTCTAACCTTCCCGTGACACCCCCCCCCACGAACCCCCCATCACCAGGACAGGACTGAGAGATACGGGAGCCCGGCTGACATAGACAGACACAAAGACACACAGGGAAAGCCAGAGATACGCACGGAGGGGTAGTCGGAGCGAGAGAGGAAGAGAGAGACACGGGGAGACCGAGGATCCAACACACAGACCCGCACTGAACCCCCGAACAGACACACAGAGATCCTGACCTGGATGCGGATGGGGACACGGAAAGGGACAGCCTCGCCGGTGCACGCAAGGGACCCAGACACACACCACACACACCGGAGGCTGTGTTGGCGAGGCAGCTAGCCTCTGGGGGTGTGGTGGAGCTTGGCCAGGTTTTGGCAAGCTGACCGCGCCCTGGTGCTGCTAGAGGAGCCCCTCGGAGCGCCAGGAAGCACAGCCAAGTTGCCTGGAATCCCCTTCTGCTCCCATGCCTGCCCAGCAACTACACTGGCCTGGGGGCATGCGGGGGACTCTTTCCTTGGTCTCGTCGTTTATTTGGGGGTACCCCTCGACGCCGACGCCGTGGTGCCGGGCGCGCCCCCACTGCCTTGCTGAGGGAGCGGGCCTCGCTGTTAGGTGCGCTGCTGTGGGGAGAAGGACTTAGGCTCAGGGTGCCAGCGGCCCCAAGGTCCAGGGCGGTCGGCCATCTTTGGTGCTGGGCAGAGGGAGCGAGGGCCCAGGGCGGGGCCCAGGGGCAAAGGGACGGTGGTCGGCCGGAAGGAAGAGAAGGCCCTGCGGGGCTGGAGCGCAGCGCAGGGCTGGTGGGAGAAGGTGTAGGCGTGCCCAGTCACCAGGGGGAGCCTGTTGTCCGGTGGCTTGGGCATCCAGGGCGACCCAAGGGAAAGGCGAGGGGCGGCGGCATGAGGGCCCCAAGGGCAGGAACGAGGGAGGGCACGCATGGGAGGCAGGGTGAACTCCCGCACGCGCTCCCCCCTCCCCATCGCCCCCCAGTCCTCGCCACCTTCGCCCACTCCCTCCCTCCGTAGCGGCTGCCCTCTCTGAGGCCTCAGCCTCCACACCCCGTTCCCATCGCCCCCCAGCGAGCCCCACTGGTTCCTGTGAGGGTGGGCCTTGTGACTTGGAGTTGGAGGAGCTGGATTCGAGCCGCCTGTCGCTGCAGCGGGCGGCTCCAGCGGGCCTATGAACCGCCGTGGGGTGCCCGGGGGTAAGGGGGCAACGGGGCAAGGGATGTTTGGAGGAAGGCTTGCTGGGCAAAGGGGGGCGGTGGAGGCACAGGGAGAAGAAGGGAGGCCGAAGGAGAAAGAAAAAAGCCAAGAAAGTAGCCTCAGAACAAGAGTGCAGGGCACCCGGGAACGGTCTCCCATCCAAGTCCTGAGCGGATCCGACCCTGCTTAGCTTCCAAGAGCAGAAGAGATGCGCTGCCATCAGGCCGCTAGGGCCAAAGGCCTGAGAGGCTGATGCTGCGACTCCCAGCAGACTGCTCTTGGCCTCCGAGCCCCAGCGTGCTCCTCTCGTCAACCCCTCCGCCTGCCCTGGCCTTGGCTCCTGCGTGCCTGCGCGCCTGCCTTGGGGTGAGGCGCCTCCAGCATCTCAGAGTCGCAGAAGTCCCGGCGATCTCCCCAACTGTCTCTGGACTTCCCAGCCGGACCGCCCCCTCCGCCGCCGCTCCCGCCGCCGTCGCCTCCTCCTACGCCGCCGCCGCCGCCGCCACTGTGGTTTGGAACCCGAGATGCCTAGGGGGGGCGTTCGGTCTTGGAGGCAGGCATGCGGAGTGTTCACAGCGCCCCGAACTCCCCAACCAGAGACCCTGGGCAGCAGTCCACCCCCGTGGCCCCACCCCCGCCAACCTTCCCCTGACAACCCCCCACGCACCCCCCATCACCAGGACAGGACTGAGAGATACGGGAGCCCGGCTGACAGAGACAGACACACAGACACACAGGGAAAGACAGAGAGGCACACGGAGGGGTAGTCGGAGCGAGAGAGGAAGAGAGAGACACGGGGAGAACGAGGATCCAACACACAGACCCGCACTGAACCCCCGAACAGACAGACAGAGACCCTGACCTGGATGCGGATGGGGACACGGAAAGGGACGGACTCGCCGGTGCACGCAAGGGACCCAGACACACACCACACACACCGGAGGCTGTGTTGGCGAGGCAGCTAGCCTCTGGGGGTGTGGTGGAGCTTGGCCAGGTTTTGGCAAGCTGACCTCGCCCTGGTGCTGCTAGAGGAGCCCCTCGGAGCGCCAGGAAGCACAGCCAAGTTGCCTGGAATCCCCTTCTGCTCCCATGCCTGCCCAGCAACCACACTGGCCTGGGGGCATGCGGGGGACTCTTTCCTTGGTCTCGTCGTTTATTTGGGGGTACCCCTCGACGCCGACGCCGTGGTGCCGGGCGCGCCCCCACTGCCTTGCTGAGGGAGCGGGCCTTGCTGTTAGCTGCGCTGCTGTGGGGAGAAGGACTTCGGCCCAGGGTGCCAGCGGCCCCGAGGGCCAGGGCGGTCGGCCATTTTGGTGCAGGGCAGAGGGAGGGAGGGCCCAGGGCGGGGCCCAGGGGCAAAGGGACGGTGGTCGGCGGGAAGGAAGAGAAGGCCCTGCGGGGCGGGAGCGCAGCCCAGGGCTGGTGGGAGAAGGTGTAGGCGTGCCCAGTCACCAGGGGGAGCCGGTTGTTCGGCGGCTTGGGCATCCAGGGCGGCCCAAGGGAATGGCGAGGGGCGGCGGCATGAGGGCCCCAAGGCCAGGAACCAGGGAGTGCACGCATGGGAGGCAGGGTGAACTCCCGCACGCGCTCCCCCCGCCCCATCGCCCCCCCAGTCCTCGCCACCTTCGCCCACTCCCTCCCTCCGAAGCGGCAGCCCTCTCTGCCGCCTCAGCCTCCCCACCCCCTTCCCATCGCCCCCCCGCGAGCCCCACTGGTTCCTGTGAGGGTGGGCCTTGAGACTTGGAGTTGGAGGAGCTGGGTTGGAGCCGCCTGTCGCTGTAGCGGGCGGCTCCAGCGGGCCTGTGAACCGCCGTGGGGTGCCCGGGGGTAAGGGGGCAACGGGGCAAGGGATGTTTGGAGGAAGGCTTGCTGGGCAAAGGGGGGCGGTGGAGGCACAGGGAGAAGAAGGGAGGCCGAAGGAGAAAGAAAAAAGCCAAGAAAGTAGCCTCAGAACAAGAGTGCAGGGCACCCGGGAACGGTCTCCCATCCAAGTCCTGAGCGGATCCGACCCTGCTTAGCTTCCAAGAGCAGAAGAGATGCGCTGCCATCAGGCCGCTAGGGCCAGAGGCCTGAGAGGCTGCTGCTGCGACCCACAGCAGACTGCTCTGGGCCTCCGAGCCCCAGCGTGCTCCTCTCGTCAACCCCTCCGCCTGCCCTGGCCTTGGCTCCTGCGTGCCTGCGAGCCTGCCTTGGGGTGAGGCGCCTCCAGCATCTCAGAGTCCCAGAAGTCCCGGCGATCTCCCCAACTGTCTCTGGACTTCCCAGCCGGACCGCCCCCTCCGCCGCCGCTCCCGCCGCCGCCGCCTCCTCCTACGCCGCCGCCGCCGCCGCCACTGCCACTGTGGTTTGGAACCCGAGATGCCTAGGGGGGGCGTTCGGTCTTGGAGGCAGGCATGCGGAGTGTTCACAGCGCCCCGAACTCCCCAACCAGAGACCCTGGGCAGCAGTCCACCCCCGTGGCCCCTCCCCCGCCAACCTTCCCCTGACACCCCCCCCACGCACCCCCCATCACCAGGACAGGACTGAGCGATACGGGAGCCCGGCTGACAGAGACAGACACACAGACACACAGGGAAAGACAGACAGGCACACGGAGGGGTAGTCGGAGCGAGAGAGGAAGAGAGAGACACGGGGAGAACGAGGATCCAACACTCAGACCCGCACTGAACCCCCGAACAGACACACAGAGACCCTGACCTGGATGCGGATGGGGATACGGAAAGGGACGGACTCGCCGGTGCACGCAAGGGACCCAGACACACACCACACACACCGGAGGCTGTGTTGGCGAGGCAGCTAGGCTCTGGGGGTGTGGTGGAGCTTGGCCAGGTTTTGGCAAGCTCACCGCGCCCTGGTGCTGCTAGAGGAGCCCCTCGGAGCGCCAGGAAGCACAGCCAAGTTGCCTGGAATCCCCTTCTGCTCCCATGCCTGCCCAGCAACCACACTGGCCTGGGGGCATGCGGGGGACTCTTTCCTTGGTCTCGTCGTTTATTTGGGGGTACCCCTCGACGCCGACGCCGTGGTGCCGGGCGCGCCCCCACTGCCTTGCTGAGGGAGGGGGCCTTGCTGTTAGCTGCGCTGCTGTGGGGAGAAAGACTTCGGCCCAGGGTGCCAGCGGCCCCGAGGGCCAGGGCGGTCGGCCATCTTTGGTGCTGGGCAGAGGGAGGGAGGGCCCAGGGCGGGGCCCAGGGGCAAAGGGACGGTGGTCGGCGGGAAGGAAGAGAAGGCCCTGCGGAGCTGGAGTGCAGCCCAGGGCTGGTGGGAGAAGGTGTAGGCGTGCCCAGTCACCAGGGGGAGCCGGTTGTCCGGCGGCTTGGGCATCCAGGGCGGCCCAAGGGAATGGCGAGGGGCGGCGGCATGAGGGCCCCAAGGCCAGGAACCAGGGAGTGCACGCATGGGAGGCAGGGTCAACTCCCGCACGCCCTCCCCCGGCCCCAACGCCCCCCCAGTCCTCGCCACCTTCGCCCACTCCCTCCCTCCGTTGCGGCTGTCCTCTCTGCTGCCTCAACCTCCCCACCCCGTTCCCATCGCCGCCCAGCGAGCCCCACTGGTTCCTGTGAGGGTGGGCCTTGTTGCTTGGAGTTGGAGGAGCTGGGTTGGAGCCGCCAGTCCCTGCAGCGGGCGGCTCCAGCGGGCCTGTGAATCGCCGTGGGGTGCCCGGGAGTAAGGGGGCAGCGGAGCAAGGGATGTTTGGAGGAAGGCTTGCTGGGCAAAGGGGGGCGGTGGAGGCACAGGGAGAAGAAGGGAGGCCGAAGGAGAAAGAAAAAAGCCAAGAAAGTAGCCTCAGAACCAGAGTCCAGGGCACCCGGGAACGGTCTCCCATCCAAGTCCTGACCGGATCCGACCCTGCTTAGCTTCCAAGAGCAGAAGAGATGCGCTGCCATCAGGCCACTAGGGCCATAGGCCTGAGAGGCTGCTGCTGCGACCCACATCAGACTGCTCTGGGCCTCCGGGCCCCAGCGTGCTCCTCTTGTCACCCCTCCACCTGCCCTGTGCTTTGCTCCTGCGTGCCTGCGAGCCTGCCTTGGGGTGAGGCGCCTCCAGCATCTCAGAGTCGCAGAAGTCCTGGCGATCTCCCCAAGTGTCTCTGGACTTCCCAGCAGGACCGCCCCCTCCGCCGCCGCTCCCGCCGCCGCCTCCTCCTCCTCCTCCTCCTCCTCCTCCTCCTCCTCCCCCGCCGCCACCGCCGCCTCCGCCGCCGCTGTCGTTTGGAACCCGAGATGCCTAGGGGGGGCGTTCGGTCTTGGAGGCAGGCATGCGGAGTGTTCTCAGCGCCCCCAACTCCCCAACCGCAGCCCTGGGTCTAGCGTGGCAAGCCACCCCGCCTTGCTCAATGGCGGCCCGAAGTCAAGGGCGCCACCAGAGACCCTGGGCAGCAGTCCACCGCCGTGGCCCGTCCCCCTCTATCCTTCCCGTGACACCCCTCCCCCACGAACCCCCCATCACCAGGACAGGACTGAGAGATACGGGAGCCCGGCTGACATAGACAGACACAAAGACACACAGGGAAAGCCAGAGATACGCACGGAGGGGTAGTCGGAGCGAGAGAGGAAGAGAGAGACACGGGGAGACCGAGGATCCAACACACAGACCCGCACTGAACCCCCGAACAGACACACAGAGATCCTGACCTGGATGCGGATGGGGACACGGAAAGGGACAGCCTCGCCGGTGCACGCAAGGGACCCAGACACACACCACACACACCGGAGGCTGTGTTGGCGAGGCAGCTAGCCTCTGGGGGTGTGGTGGAGCTTGGCCAGGTTTTGGCAAGCTGACCGCGCCCTGGTGCTGCTAGAGGAGCCCCTCGGAGCGCCAGGAAGCACAGCCAAGTTGCCTGGAATCCCCTTCTGCTCCCATGCCTGCCCAGCAACTACACTGGCCTGGGGGCATGCGGGGGACTCTTTCCTTGGTCTCGTCGTTTATTTGGGGGTACCCCTCGACGCCGACGCCGTGGTGCCGGGCGCGCCCCCACTGCCTTGCTGAGGGAGCGGGCCTCGCTGTTAGGTGCGCTGCTGTGGGGAGAAGGACTTAGGCTCAGGGTGCCAGCGGCCCCAAGGTCCAGGGCGGTCGGCCATCTTTGGTGCTGGGCAGAGGGAGCGAGGGCCCAGGGCGGGGCCCAGGGGCAAAGGGACGGTGGTCGGCGGGAAGGAAGAGAAGGCCCTGCGGGGCTGGAGCGCAGCGCAGGGCTGGTGGGAGAAGGTGTAGGCGTGCCCAGTCACCAGGGGGAGCCTGTTGTCCGGTGGCTTGGGCATCCAGGGCGACCCAAGGGAAAGGCGAGGGGCGGCGGCATGAGGGCCCCAAGGGCAGGAACGAGGGAGGGCACGCATGGGAGGCAGGGTGAACTCCCGCACGCGCTCCCCCCTCCCCATCGCCCC
>NW_026992154.1:7500-22473 GCF_029215605.1 Mirounga angustirostris | reverse complement strand
AGACAAAAGAGACAGGTCGGTGGATGGAACGCCACAGATACCCAAACAGATAGGCCCAAGCCCGACAGAAGTTTGACAAATGCGCAAAGGCCATTGGAAGGAGGAAAGACGGCCCACCTCCCCACGAAATCAGAGGGCAGGCATCAGACATCCACAGACCCAACACGCAGGCAAGCAGGCAGACAAAGAAACAAGAAAGCTGGGGCGCCTGGCTGGCTCAATCCGTGAACCGTCCGCCTGCCTTCGGCTCAGGCCCTGAGCTCAGGGTCCGGGGATCCAGCCCCACATCGGGCTCCCTGCTCGGCGGAGACTCTGCTTCTCTCTCTCTCAATCTCTCTCTCTCTCTCTCTCTCTCCCTCCCTCCCCCCTCCCTCCCCCCCACCCCTCCTCTCAAATAAATAAAAGTCTTTTAAAAAGAATAATTTAAAAAAAAAAAAAAAGGAAGAAAAGAACGTCACTCACTCCCCTTCCGGCATAGGGAGGACATCTTCGGGGGGGGGCGGGGGATGGGGGGGATGCCTCTCGGGAGAAAAGGGGGAGATTCAGCGAGTCAGCGCACCCTCCTTGCACCTGTGTGTGTGTGGGGGGGGGTGGTGGTTTGTGTGTTTCCTTGCCGCTGCTCGTTTTTTACAAGTGTATATAGAGTTCAAAACAGTATGCTGGTTTCCTTTATATCTAAGTCTTATCTCGGGTTTGGGTTCTGATGGGAGGAGGGAGGGCCACCTTTTCTTCCGACATGGTGGAGAAGGAGAAGAGGGATGCAGGCCTGTGCATATTCTTTTCCGTCGTGGGGTGAGCAGAGGACTCGGATTCAGCTCTTGCTGGATGGGATCTAATTTCTCTGTAAACAATCAGGCAAGATATCAGGCGAACAGAGGGCGAGCAAAGGTTAGCAGAACATGGACAAGATTGGCTATGGGTGCTGGAGTTTCCAAAGCAAGGATTTCATCAGAGGCACGTGAATGTCAAAGATTTCCAGGGACCATGTTCATGGATGACTTGGGGTATAGGTCATTTCAAAGTTACGGTGCTACCACCCGGTCACTTGAGCATACTGTCTCCAGCTCACGGCTGCAGATGCGATATGGGGCTCCTCCAGGGATGGAATTGTGCCAGAGAAAGGGAGACAGCAGCCTGTAATTGAGCCTAAGGTGTGTCTGAGAGAGTGACTCTCTAAAGTGCCTTGAGGCAGAAGGAGACCAGCTAGATTTGTCTTTGCTAGGTATTTGTGGCAATGGGGTCGGTGTGGCTGGTGGGTGTTGTCTGTTTATTTTCTAGATTCAGAGAAAGAACTCTTCAAGTGGAAGTATTTGCACAAGGGGTCTGGCAGGATGGGAGGGTGCAGGGGTCGGTCCATTTAACAAGATAACAGGAGGATCAGGCCTTTTAAGAACTAGGCAAAGAGAGGAGTTTAGCTTTGGTCATCACAGCACCTGGCACCTCAGCAGAAACAACAGAAGGTTCCCAGGATGAATTGAGTTGCAGGAGTCAGCGTGAGCAGACCCCACCACCCTCAGCCCTTATCCCTCAGCGCCCCCCCCCCCGCCCCCCAGGCACACACACCCGGGCAGGCAGCGGCTATAGTCCACTCCGAGCTCCAGATCTGGGTCCCGCCCCCCCACCCCCACCCCCACCCCCACCCCCACAGGGCTCCCCTGTCCTCTTCTCAGCCAGAGATGTATATGGGAGGGTGGTCCCAGAACAAATCTCCCCTCATCCACGGAAACCTTGCCAACACTTCGACCACTTTGCCTGAGCTACCAACTCATCTGTACCCGTGCGTGATTTTTTCCCTATGGACCAGGGGCCTAGTTACCAACTTAGGATGGACAGCCCCCCCCCCCCCCCCCAGCCTACTGTTCCAATTCGACCAGAGGACTTCAGTTGGGGGGGGATGGGGGGGCTGGGGCTGGGGCTGGGGCGGCTGATGGGACGTTCAGGGTGATCCATTCTAATGGGCCTCATTCAATCGCTTCATTCAAATGCAGAAAGCTTTCTGTTAAAGTCAGAGCCTGGAGCTTCCCTCCATTCAATGGCTTTCCTCAACTCCCCCTAACCCTTAGGCTGCAGCTTGCAAACTTCGGAGAGAGATGAGGGAGGGAGGGAGGGAGGGACGGAAGGGAGGGAGGGAGGGAGGGAGGGAGGGAGGGAGGGAGGGAGGGAAGGGAGGGAGGGAGGAGGGGAAGGGGAAAGAGGGTGTCTGAAGAGCTCACCTCATCTGGGGGCAAAAAGAGTCCCCTCCTTTTCCTAACCCACGAAACTCCAGTAAACCCTTTGGGAATCATGAATGTGGGGGATGATGTCTTACTATACTGCCTTCCAGGGATGGGTGTGCAGGTAGGAGGGTGTGGCATGGTGTGGCTGGCTGAGTCTGAGGAGGACCTTGAACACATGATGGTGGTATCTTAGCGGTCAGAGGCCAAACACAAGCATGGAGTGATAAGGGCTAAGGGCTAAGGGCTAAGGGAGGCCTGACAGGGACCGTTCTAACTCATCCACCGAGTTATGGGCCCAGCAAGCACACTCCTCTAAATCAACATTAACAGTTTATTGATTGTTGGGGCACCTGGGTGGCTCAGTCATTAAGCATGTGCCTTCGGCTCAGGTCATGATCCCAGGGTCCTGGGATCGAGCTCCGCATCGGGCTCCCTGCTCCGCGGGAAGCCCGCTTCTCCCTCTCCCACTCCCCCTGCTTGTGTTCCCTCTCTCGCTGTGTCTCTCTCTGTCAAATAAATAAATAAATACAATCTTAAAAAAAAAAAAAAAAAACAGTTTATTGATTATCCATCGACCTGTCCTCCCTCTCCCACCTGCTTCCCAAGGGAAATCCTCGGTCTCATTCCACGTAGTCACTGGCTGTTTTCGCACACCACCTTCCTGTCCAGTAAGAGGAGGAAGGAAGATGGACAAACAGGAACCAGCCCCACAGATGGCACCTCTGCACAGAGGGGTGAGTGTGAGTCTCATTGGGCCAACTGTGACTCTGAGCCATGATCCCAGGGTTGTTTAAAATATGGAACAGAAGGAGCACCTGGGTGGCTCAGTCAGAACAGCACATGACTCTTGATCTCAGTCAGGGTCCTGAGTTCAAGCCCTACACTGGGACTACAGATGATGAAAAATGAATGAATGAATGAATGAATGAATGAATGAATGAATGAATGAATTTTTAAAAATAAAGTATGTAATGTTTATCTCTTTAAAAAAAAAAAATGGAATGGAGGGGCGCCTGGGTGGCTGCCGGTTGAGCATCTGCCTTCAGCTCAGGTCATAATCTCAGGGTGCTGGGATCGAGCCCCACCCCTCTGGGGCTCCCTGCTCAATGGGGAGTCTTCTCCCTCTCCCTCTGCCCCTCCACCCACCCATGCGTGCAAGCTCTCTGTCTCTCTGTCTCTCTGTCTCTCTGTCTCTCTGTCTCTCTCTCTCTCTGTGTGTTTCTCTCTCTGTCTCTGTCTCTCTCTGTGTGTCTCTCTCTCTGAAATAAATAAATAAAAACAAACAATCAAACTTCAAAAAGGAAAAGGGCAGGGACATTTATGATTATTCATGGCGAAAGTTGGAGCACGTATATTCAGGAAACATATGTACCATAGATTCCCATGTTTACTTCGGGGTGGAGACCTGACATCTGAATGAGGCAAAACTGAGTCCCTGATGTCAGGAGGTTATCTGAGGACAAGGAGAAGAGGCTGTGGGCATGCTCTGAGAGCTGGTACAACCTGGATGGGGTCTTAGGCTCCTTTTCTCAGGTAAGGAATCAGGACCTCGCTTCTTCATAGGCTGCAGCCATTATCAGTTGACCTTGAGTCCAGACTTCTGCAGAGACAGCCAGTATTTGGTAGCAGGGCCTGAAAAGACACAATAGCTGACTAGGGGGAAACAGTTCCCTGAAAAACCAGCTTTAAGCTTTCTGCTAGCATCAACCTCATTAACCTTATGGGGCACGGTTTCAATCCCCACCCCCACCCCCACCCCCACCCCCACCAAGTGAGGATCATTCCTCAGTCTTAGGGAATTGGGATGATGATGGCTGTGGCTATTCTTTCATCTCCTCAGGGGAGGTAGGTTTTGGGTAAACGACAGTTTCTGTAAATCTTAGCTGTAACATGGCTATGTTCAGGGCTAAACAGAAGTTTTTAACCTACAGGTTAAAAGGGAATAAAAATAACAGGGAGTCAGACATGCTACATTTTTCCCTGTTAAAATTTCCCCTTGTCCATCCTGCATTCCATTTCTATGACACATGGGCAGAGGTCTGCCTTCTTTATTTAACTGCTTCAAGCTGAATTAGGGTGCAGTAGAGGCTTTGGAATGGAAGGATCTGAGACACTGCAGGTCGCAATTTTTGGTCCCTTGTGCTAATGGAGGGGGTCTCAGAGATAGTTCCTTATCTGAGAACTTGGTTATTTTTCTACATGGTTTGGGACTACATGACACCATTGATTTTATCCCCAAGTGTAGTCTAAGGAATAGTAACAGTAGAGTCAAACCCAATTCTCTCATTCTCTCTCAAATTGATCTGATATCGGTGGGTATCCAAGAATACAGATCAGTAAATTAGTCTGAGCCCCTCCCCTGGGGGGGGGGCGGTAGGTTGTGGTGGTGAAGGGCTTCTGGTAGCCAAGTAGCTTAGTGTTTGATTTTATTTACATGGGTTCTTTTTTATTTTTTTTTTTCTTTAAAGATTTCTATTAAGTAATCTCTACACTCAATGTGGGGCTCGAACTCACAACCCCGAGATCTAGAGTCGTATGTTCTACCAGCTGAGCCAGCCAGGTGCCCCTATTTATATGGGTTCTTATTTTCCAAAGAGGAGTTAATACAGGTGCAGCAAGGTGGAATTAAGGATCATAGACTCTGCCTCATTCAGCAAGTGATCTTGTAGTTAATAAGAGGCATTTCTATGGAAACAAAAGGAAAACATGGTTAATGGTTGGAACAAGGGATACACCTGGTGTCTAAGTCCAGAGGGCTGCCAGTGAGAAGGTCTCTAGATGTCAGGCTTGAAGCATCCTCCAATAGAGTGGGAGTGGGCAGGGGCAATCTGACTAATTTTTCTGGCGTATAGTTCAAATGTCTCATTTTGAGTGACTCATAGAGCAACAGGCACAAAGATTGTCTATATATGAGTTATTGTGGTCATTTCCCTGAAATTTATTTCAAGTTGTCCAGCTTTCATTTGCCAGACTTCAGGAAAAAGGACAGTTTTAGTTCTTAATGATTGTAAGATAAGAGAATGGGAGAATGTTCTGAAACAAATAATGCAATATATGTTAAGGGGAAAAAAAGAAGAAGAAGAAGAAGGAGGAGGAGGAGGAGGAGGAGGAGGAGAAAAGGAGGAGGAGAAAAGAAGAAGGAGAAGAAAAGAAGAAGACGAAAAGAAGAAGAAAAGAAGAAGGAGAAGAAAAGAAGAAGAAGAAAAGAAGAAGAAGAAGAAGAAGAAGAAGAAGGAGAGAAGAAGAAGAAGAAGAAAAGAAGAAGAAGAAGAAGAAGAAGAAGGAGAGAAGAAGAAGAAGAAGGAGAGAAGAAGAAGAAGAAGAAGAAGAAGAAGAAGAAGAAGAAGAAGAAGAAGGAGAGAAGAAGAAGAAGAAGAAGAAGAAGAAGAAGAAGAAGAAGAAGAAGAAGAAGAAGAAGGAGAAGGAGAGAAGGAGAAGAAGAAGAAGAAGAAGAAGAAGAAGAAGAAGAAGAAGAAGAAGAAGAAGAAGAAGAAGAAGGAGAAGAAGAAGAAGAAGGAGAAAAGAAGAAGAAGAAGAAGAAGAGGAGGAGGAGGAGGAAGAAGGAGGAGGAGGAGGAGGAGGTAGCGGGAGGGGACGAATGAAGCGGGGGGAAATCGGAGGGGCGGACGAACCATGAGAGACGATGGACTCTGAACAACAAACTGAGGGTTCTAGAGGGGAGGGGGGTGGGAGGATGGGTTAGCCTGGTGGTGGGTATTGAGGAGGGCCCATTCTGCATGGAGCACTGGGTGTTATGCACAAACAATGAATCATGGAATACTTCATCTAAAACTAATGATGTAATGTATGGGGATTAACCTAAGAATAAAAAAATAAATTAATTAAAAAAAAGAGAGAGAATGGGAGAATGTTGGAAACCTTAGTTTGAAGAGTCACAGTCAGATACTCAAGGAAACCAGAAGGATCCAGGATCCAGTCCAGTTTTATAGGCAAACAATAAACGTTCAAAGATAATTAATCTAACACTCACAAAAGTGTGTTATTGAAATGTAATCTTTCTCTCTAAAGTCACCTTCATTCCTGTCAAAGATAGCCAAAAGAAGATTAATTTGTTTGTAAAACAAGTCCAGTTTTAACAAACTTGGCCCAATCATCTACGTAGGGACAGCAAGAATAGCAATTGACCATATATGGGGTCTTTCTTCTCTTTTCTTTTTCCTTTCCTTCTTTTAAATCTGCTTTGATGGAGCTTTTTACAAGGAATTTTAGATTGATCCTTTAACTGCCTTTTTAAAGCCGAGAACCAAGCCAAATATTGGCCATCAGATTCGCCTGCAAGACTTGTAGATTTGCGGAGGGGTAGACGAACCAGGAGAGACGATGGACTCTGAAAAACAAACTGAGGGTTCTAGAGGGGAGGGGGGTGGGAGGATGGGTTAGCCTGGTGGTGGGTATTGAGGAGGGCGCATTCTGCATGGAGCACTGGGTGTTGTGCACAAACAATGAATCATGGAACACTACATCTAAAACTAATGATGTGATGTACGGGGATTAACATAAGAATAAAAAAAATTACAAAAAAAAAAAAGACTTGTAGATTTGGGTGAATTCCTCTCTTCTTTGAGGGCCTCCAAATTTCCTGAAGTTCCTGCATCTGCCAGGAGGTGGTACTCTTCACTCACCTGGTAAGGTTGAGGGGACCTCTCTAAGCAAGGTTATCAGGCCAACATTTCTAAGGGGCTTTACTGGCTCCATAAAGTCAATCTGACTTTCTTAAAGCAGTCTCACCATATCTGAGTCTACGCATGTGTCTCTTCGAGATGACAGTCCAGGGGCACCTGGCTGGCTCAGTCGGTAGAGAGCACGACTCTTGATCTCAGGGTTGTGAGTTCGAGCCCCACGTTCAGTGTAGAGATTATTTAAAAAATAAAATCTCGGAGGAGCGCCTGGGTGGCTCAGTCGTCAAGCGTCTGTCGGCCTTCGGCTCAGGTCATGATCCCAGGGTCTTGGGATCGAGCCCCACATCGGGCTCTCTGCTTGGCCGGGAGCCTGCTTCTCCCTCTCCCGCTCCCCCTGCTTGTGTTCCCTCTCTCGCTGTGTCTCTCTCTGTCAAATAAATAAATACAATCTTAAGAAAGAAAAAAAGAGTACACTAACAATCCAAGAAAACCTTGTCATTTTAACATAGAAAACCCAAATCTCAATCTTATACCAGTGTGCTTTTCTTCTTCTTTTTTTTATTCTTATGTTAATCCCCTACATTACATCATTAGTTTTAGATGTGGTGTTCCATGATTCATTGTTTGTGCACAACACCCAGTGCTCCATGCAGAATGGGCCCTCCTCAATACCCACCACCAGGCTAACCCATCCTCCCACCCCCCTCCCCTCTAGAACCCTCAGTTTGTTGTTCAGAGTCCATCGTCTCTCATGGTTCGTCCGCCCCTCCGATTTCCCCCGCTTCATTCGTCCCCTCCCGCTACCTTCTTCTATTTTTTTTTTCTTCTTCACATAGATTGCGTTATTTGTTTCAGAGGTACAGATCTGAGATTCAACAGTCTTGCACAATTCACAGCGCTTGCCAGAGCACCTACCCTCCCCAGTGTCTATCAGCCAGTCACCCCATCCCTCCCACCCCACCCCCCACTCCAGCAACCCTCAGCTTGTTTCCTGCGATTAAGAATTCCTCCTATCCGTGAGATCATAGGATACATGTCTTTCTCTGTTTGACTTATTTCGCTCAACATAATACCCTCCAGTTCCACCAGTGTGCTTTTCAAACTGCCTTCTCCCAAGCTCAGTCAGTCCTGACCATGCATAAAATTCCTTTTCAAAAATTCTCCTTCACAAACCCCTTCCACAATTTCCTTTTTCATTCAGACTCGGTCTTAAAGTTTTCTTTCTTTAAGTACCCAGTCCCGTTTCAGTACACCATTACTTCCTTTTCCCTCAACAAAAAAAATGTTTTCTCATTTCTTGTACCTCTTTTACACGTCTCCTACCTTCCCACACACGGAGTTGTTTTTGTTATCATTTTGTAGCAGTCCCAATTCCATGTGGCAGAATTTTAATTCTTAGAAATCTCAGTCTCTGGTGAAACGTTAGTAGTAACCAATGGCGCACTCTCTATTACACCAGAATTCTTTAGATTGGCAAATGTATGAATATATTTCATAAATTTTATTTATTTGACAGAGAGAGACACAGCGAGAGAGGGAACACAAGCAGGGGAAGGGACAGAGGGAAAAGAAGGTTCCCCAATGAACAGGGAGCCCAATGCGGGGCTCGATCCCAGGACCCTGGGATCATGACCTGAGCCGAAGGCAGACGCTGAACGACTGAGCCACCCAGGCACCCAAACGTGGTTGGTTGGTTGGTTGGTTTTTATAAAGGTGATGGAGAGGTATATTTTGATAACCACAAATACAGGCTCACTGTTGTGACGGGAGCGTGGCACATTCCACTGCCCACCCAACGGCTTGTAACGCAGGGAGAACCGAATCCAAGTGCTTTTATGACAAAGAAAAGAAAGAAAAGGAAAGAAAGAAAGAAAGAAAGAAAGAAAGAAAGAAAGAAAGAAAAAGGAAGAAGAAAGAAAGAAAGAAAGAAAGAAAGAAAGAAAGAAAGAAAGAAAGAAAGAAAGAAAGAAACGCAAAGTTGATTATTTGTATTATGTGTGACATTGATAGCTCCAAAACCACGTCTTTTTAAAATAAACCAACAACCTTGAATTGGCTTTAACGCCAAAGAAGTTGCACCTGCGTCCACTAAAAAGTCAATCGATTGTTTTCCCCCATCAGACTCCTTGGGGAAAGTCTGAAGCGGGCGGTCTAAGATCAGCGGAGCCCTCGGGCCCCTTCCTGCTAGTTTGGGAGGTGCTCCAATTTAAACCTCATAAGGAGGTGGCCCAAGGGCTTGGGCCCAAGGGCAAGGGCTTTTGCTCCTTGATAAGGGGGTGGGGAGGAGGAGGAGGAGGAGGAGGAGAAAGGGGAGCCCATGGCACCCGGGGGGGGGGGGGCGGGGGGGCGGGGGTAGGGAAGGGCGGCTGAGACGGCGGCAGGGGAGTAGAGCACTCCAGGCACACACACCAGTGGTGCAGAAACGGGGCAGGGGAGGCGGCAAGGGAGCCATTGGTAAGGCCCAGGGCACATATACATTTACAGTTTTGGACGAACCTTTTCTTTTTTTTCTTCTCCGCCTCCGCCTCCGCCTCCGCCTCCGCCTCCGCCTCCGCCTCCGCCTCCGCCTCCGCCTCCGCCTCCGCCTCCGCCTCCGCCTCCGCCTCCGCCTCCGCCTCCGCCCCTTTCTTCATCTCCTTCTGCTTAATAGGCTTTGTCTGTGGTGGCTTTTCAGCCCTCCGGAAGCCAGTGGGTTGGGCATCGGTTCTGGTGCCTGTACTTGGGGAGGAGGAGGAGTGGATTTCAGATTTCTAGCATCGGCCTGTCTTCCTCCTCTTCTTCATTATTTTGACTGTTGGGAAGTGGGGGTAAGGTCAGGTGTGTTAAATTTTTGTCTATCTCTGGGCCGTCCCTTGGGTCCCTTACCTTGAGGCATCTTTATTGTGGAGTGACATAAGAGTCTGAATGTAGGGAATTTCATCCCAGATCATGTGAGCTTGAAAAACTGGGTTTATTCTTATCTGAGTTTTACCATGCCCGATTTTTACGAGCACCTGCCTCTAAACTCTTTAAGTAGGGGCACCTGTGTGGCTCAGGCAGTTAAGTGTCTGCCTTGCGTTCACATCATGATCCTGGGGTCCTGGGATGGAGCCCCACATCCGGCTCCCTGCTCCGCGGGGAGTCTGCTTCTCCCTCTCCCAATGCCCCCCCACCCCCAGCTCGTGTGCTCTCTCACTCGCTTTCTTTCAAAGACATAAATAGAATCTTTAATAAAAATAAAACTCGGGGCACCTGGATGGCTCAGTGGTTAAGCGTCTGCCTTTAGCTCAGGTCATGATCCGAGGGTCCTGGGATCAAGCCCCTGCATCGGGCTCCCTGCTCGGCGGGAAGCCTGCTTCTCCCTCTCCCACTCCGCCTGCTTGTGTTCCCTCTCTCGCTGTGTCTCTCTCTGTCAAATAAATAAATAAAATCTTTAAAGAATAAAATAAATAAAATAAAATAAAATAAAATAAAAATAGAACTCATTAAATAGAGCTCCTTTACAAATGGATGTTAGCAATAGCACCCGGAGGTGGAGGAAATACCTCACATGTATAACACATACGGACACATAGACACAAACAAGATGCAAACAAATTTTAGCCTTTGTTTCAGTCTTATTTGTGGAGAGGACATGAATGGAGAGGACACGAAAGACCCAATGTTCAAATCTCCCTCTTTTAGTAAAACAAATGCAACTGCGAAGCAGCATTACCGTGTACAGATCCCACCCGTCAGTTGTTTTCCATTCCCAATGGAAACAGGGTCGGTTTTATGCAAAGATAGCAAAAGCTGCAGCAACCAACCAACCAACCAACCAACCAACCAACCAACCAAATGAAGACCAGAGCATCTCCCTGAGTGTTGGTTCCTCCCCAAAAGTCGGGGCTTCACTGAGGGAACCAAAGAGCTTCCTAGTTTCTGATCACCCAGTCTCCTAGCAGGCTTTCTCTAATTGTGTACACAATTCAGACATGTCAAAAGAACCCCGCTTGGGCCATCTGAGACTCATGTTATCGTGAAATGTTTCCCATGCAAGTAAGCACTTGCAAGTATAGGCTCCCTATGCATTGTACATGTAGCGTGCAGGTGTTTCTTGTGAGGGTGGGCCGTTGTTTCCTCAACATTTGGTGCAGGGTTCTACAGAGTTTTGGTTTGTTTCGTTGGTTTGGTTTTCTGCACACGTGTGTGTGTGGGGGGGGTGTGGTGTGGTGTGTTGTGTGGTGTGTATCTGTGTGCACGGTATCTATCGCTGCTGCGCAGCTAGCTGATCCTCAGGGTGCATCATCCTAACACCGCAATGGCTCGAAACAGCATTTCTTTATCGATAACTTCCTGGTGCTTGCCCTGGGTGGCCCCTTGGGTTCTGCGGGTTTACGCCGGGCTCACTCAAGCAGTGGCTTTCGGCCAGAGGGTCAACTTTCACACGTCTGGCAGTCGGTGCCGCCGAGCACCGGGCTGCCTCTGTTGTCAATGCCTCTCATGCTCCAGTCAGCTAGACTGGCTTTCTTACGTGGAGGTCTCAGGACGGCATGCCAAGAAGGTCGAGAACGCCGGCAGACCACCTCTTCAGGTGTAGGCTGTGAAACCAGCCAAGTGTCACTTCTGCTCTATTCTTTGGGTCAAGACAAGTCCCAAGACCCGGTCCAAAATCAAGGGACAGAGCAATCAAGCCTACCTCTGGATAGCAGGAGCATCGAAGTCATAGGACGTGAGGGTGCACACGTGCCGGGACGTGAGGGACACACGGTTGTCGGTCTGCCACAAGGGATTCCTAAACCCTATGCCGCGATGCACATTTTTGCAAAAGTAAGCTTTACGTTTTAGCATCTAAAACATGATTTCCTTTGAATCAACCCCTAGAATTGGATTCACCAGGAAGAAGGGGAAGATGCGTTTTCCAGCCTCTTGATACAGAAGCTCTTGATTTCCAGAGGGCACTTGGAGGACCCTTCACCAGTCTCTGCTTTGTAAGGCGGGGGGAATTTTTTTTTTTTAAGATTTTATTTATTTATTTATTTGTTTGTTTGTTTGTTTGTTTATTTATTTGAGACAGAGAGAGAGAGAGAGAGAGAGAGAGAGAGAGAATGAATGAGAGAGAGCACATGAGAGGGGGGAGGGTCAGAGGGAGAAGCAGACTCCCTGCTGAGCAGGGAGCCCGATGCGGGACTCGATCCAGGGACTCCAGGATCATGACCGGAGCCGAAGGCAGCCGCTTAACCAACTGAGCCACCCAGGCGCCCAAGGCGGGGGAAATTTAATTGGCCAACCCCCCATGAAAAAGCGACCGATCACGTTCCGACGTCCGAATTAAAGGCAGGCTTCCTTTTTAAAGGCATCCATAGAGCAGCCAGCTCCGTGGCAAGGAGCCGGACTTCTGTGTGTCTGATGAGGAATCCCATTCTCGGCATAAAGGCAATCTCGGGGAGCAGTCGGAGGCAGACCAGATCTCAGATCCACCAAACCCAAGAAATCCCTTGTGATCTGAATGGCTGAATTTGTTGAGGTTTCCCTCCCGATGGCTAAGAAGATGCCTTCCTATCACAGATGACAAAACACAAACCAACAAAACCCCGATAGCTGGGCAGGGTCTTCAAGAAAGGGCCCCTTTTTCATGGAAGCCAACTCTTCCATCTCGCGCCACCCGCCATCATGGAGAGGAAGTCTCTCGGGATGAACGAATGCCTTTGCAATCTACGTTAACCGACTCTCTTTTCCGATAGGCTGACACTCTTTCCCCTCGTGGACACGTCCCGAGATCGGCAGGCTTCGGTGCATCGGTCTTCTGTGCACCAAAAGCCGTGCGAAGGCCCCTGTCGTCGAAATGTATTCGGCATGGACGCTAGTGAAGAATTTTAAACCAGTCTAGCCCGGTTCAGTCCTTCAGTCCTTTTTTTTCTCATTTCTTACATGACCGCTGTGTCCTAAAAGGATACAACTGAGGAAACTCCAGATGGAACAGAGGCAAAGGGAAGGGGGGCAGAGCTTCCGTGTTCCGTGACCCCTCTCCAGGAACGCCTCTGTCCCCACCATTTCAGGCGTTCAAGCAACCTGGAAGCTCCCCGAATTAGGTTAGTTCTTCTTCGAAGGGGCGGGGGTCGGGGTGGGGAAGGTTGGGGAGCGCCGAGGTTTGGAAACATTGCAGGGCAATCAAGGCTATTGCCAAATCTCGAGTCCGTGCAGAGGTACGTAAGGTACACGTAAGGCCGGGATGGGGGGCGTGGCGTGGCGTGGCGGGGCGGGGCGGGGCTTGGCGGGGCGGGGGTGGGTGGGTGCGCGCGCCTGGCGGGGAGGGTTGCGGTGTGTGTCCATGTGCGTTCAGCAGGTGTAGGGGAGGAAGAATGTTCCCTCTAACTTCCCTTTCTACTCCCTGTTGGGGGAGAACAGTGAAGAGAGCCCGGGTGAGGGCGAGGGCGACGGTGACGGCGAGGGCGACGGTGACGGCGGGTGGGGGCGAGGCGCGGACAGGAAGGGGGGAGGGGTAGTAGAGGTGTTTATTTCTTTTGGCGGTGATGGAAATGTTCTGGAAATTGCAGTGAAGGTTGTGCAGCTTTGTGAGCCACCTTAAAAAAAAAGAAAAAAAGGCCACCCAATGGCCCACTTTTAAGAGTATGCGAAATATGGCATGCGAATTGTATCTCCACTTCGAAAATCTGTGACGAAACAATGTGATGGACATAGGGAAGGAGGGAGGGACGGACGGGACCCTCACCCTCACCCTCACCCTCACCCTCACCCTCACCCTCACCCTCACCCTGGCTCTCTTCACCGTTCGATCCATGGATCGATCGATCCATCGATCCATCGATCCATCGATCCATCCATCCATCTATACATGCCATGCATGCAGTCTGTCGGTTCATGTAGACATCAAAGGGGGGGGAGGGGAAGGGGGCCACGAGGGGAGGGGAAGGGAGGAGGGGAAGGGAGGAGGGGAAGGGGGCCAAGGGGGGAGGGGAAGGGAGAAGGGGGAAGGGGGAAGGGGGAAGGGGGAAGGGGGAAGGGGGAGGGGAAGGGGGCCAAGGGGGGAGGGGAAGGGAGAAGGGGGAAGGGGGAGGGGAAGGGGGCCAAGGGGGGAGGGGAAGGGAGGAGGGGAAGGGGGGAGGGGAAGGGAGGAGGGGAAGGGGGGAGGGGAAGGGAGGAGGGGAAGGGAGGAGGGGAAGGGGGAAGGGGGGAGGGGAAGGGGGAAGGGGGAAGGGGGAAGGGGGCCAAGGGGGGAGGGGAAGGGGGGAGGGGGGGAAGGGGAAGGGGGAGGGGGGAGGGGGAGGGGGAGGGGGGGAGGGGGAGGAGGGCGTGCATGATACTGGGCATGGTTTTTATTCTGAGTGCTTTTATTTGTTCCCCAAACTAATCACCTCTGTGGAGATAAAAGATCACCCACATGAGAGCGGGAATCATTTCTTGAGGGCAAGAGAGTCTGCGGTCGGCCACCACCGCCTGGGTCTGGCAGAGACGCCAAGCAAACGCAGGCCAGGCGGAGGAGTGGAAAAGCTTTCTGGTGGCAAAAGGGGAAGGTCCGATGAGAGGTTGTTGGGGGTGGGGGAGCAGGATGGGAGCTGACTAGAAGAGGAGTGTCCTAGGTCATTTCAGGGAAAGAGAAACTTGATTTCCGTCCGTGGGTCCATCGATCTCATTCTCTCATTCTCTGGATCTAGCTCTGTGCTCCAGACGAACACATTCGAGGGCAAGACCAGGCGCGGCCAAGAGGACTAGACGGGTGGACGACTAGGCACGGTCAAGGTGGAAAGTGGGGGGCGACTGGGTGGCTCAGTCATTAAGCGTCTGCCTTCGGCTCAGGTCATGATCCCAGGGTGCCAGGGTGCCAGGGTGCCAGGGTCCCGATAATCGAGCCCCGCATCGGGCTCCCTGCTCGGCGGGAAGCCCGCTTCTCCCTCTCCCACTCCCTCTGCTTGCGTTCCCTCTCTCGCTGTGTCTCTGTCCAGTAAAATCTAAAAAACAAAAACAAAGCGACCAACAGAGAGACCTGTATCCTATGATCTCACGGATAGGAGGAATTCTTAATCAATCGTAGGAAACCAACTGAGGGTTGCTGGAGTGGGGGGTGGGGTGACTGGGTGATAGACACTGGGGAGGGTAGGTGCCCTGGCAAGCGCTGTGAATTGTGCAAGACTGTTGAA